>NC_087070.1:10933838-10985387 GCF_963678635.1 Symsagittifera roscoffensis | reverse complement strand
GGCTGTAAGACTGGGTTGCAACGGGCCTGGCAAGATTGAGGACGCTCGACTGGGGACGTCAGGCACACGATCATACCTTCTTATGGTACTTTTACTGAGACCATTTTTGAGCGCATTTGCGATTTCTGTGTTTCTGGCCCCGAATTCTCTCATCAGTTTCTGTCCCTTCTCTACGTTGACGTTCCACTTTAACTGCCTCCACCTGTTTGCGGCTTGCGCTAGGTTTTAAAGCGCATTATATTGTTCAGTGTGTGCAATATTTTGACCTGGAACAAGTTTGTTGAGGCGTGGGGACAGAGTTCTGCTGTTTGATCCGCGTTTCACCACCTTCACACTGTCACGATTGTAGTCCTGGCTGATGCTGCCTTCGGTTTTGAAGGGACTTCTTGCTAGAGTTCTTTGATCTGAAGTTTTTATAGGAAATTTATCCCTGGCCAAAGAAAATTATGTATTTGGTTTTCGACTAAAACGTAGCTCGCACGGAGAATTTTTAAGAGTTGAGTGTTTGGATTGCCTGATGTCATCTAGAATCGTATGCAGTACGTGATTTGGACCTCCGTAAACTGGACTTAACTCTTCGGTACCCAGCTTATGTTTTATCGTTTGAATCGTCCGTTTCACTAGGCCACAGTCAGCCACGATGACCACCGACTGGGCAGAAGATAAGTTCAGTCCTTAAAATTTTGCAAAAATCTCTTTTTAATGCACTTTTAAACCCAGTGCCGTGATCGGTGCGAATTGTTTTCGGTATCCCGTGCATCCGAATGTAGGCTTCGAGTAATTTGATTACTTTTTTTGGAACCGTTGCTTTTTGAGAAAAGAACAGATGGGAAATTTGGGTCCCATGCTATAGCAACTAAGATGCAGACCTTCATCCTCTTTTCGTGGGTCAGCAGGCCCGCATAATTTAGCTAAAACTCGTCATTAGAGGAGAAAAGAACCGAGAGCAGATGTGATGTATTTACGGTTTTAGACGAACTAAGGTTCTTACCAAACTTAGTGCATTCCGTAAACATCTGACACTTTCCGACTATCTGTGAGACCACAAGATGTACTCGGCCGTCTCGATCATGGCCTGTTGTCTGGGCTGAGAGCGATGCAACCTCGTCAAGATCGCGAACGTAATTTGAGCGAGATTGCTAACTTTTTGTCAATGAGGATGCAGTTTTCCACCACAGACGCTACGGGTAAGAACTGGGCAATCTATTGGCCTTGCGTCGAAAATGTTTGGACTTCGCTATCCAAAATTTCTCGTTTCAAAGGCCCTAGGAACTCATTTTCGTCTGTAAGCTCAGCCATTAGCGCGACGTCAAAAAGGCTGGGCAGCCCCACGATTTCCTTATTTCCTGCAAAACAAATGGCCTCGTTTTGATGCGCAGACCCCTTCTCTGGCGCTCAGTAGGCGGGCACCTTTGGAGAGTCGTTTATTTCGTCATTTTTCAATGAAGATCGCGGTTAACTGAAGCGGAGTTCATGGAGGTCTACATCAATTCCTTCTGGCTTGTCTTCTTATTAACTGGAGCCGTTTTAGCCGGACAAGGATTCGGGAACGTATATGGTTCGCAGGTTCCATTTCGACCATTTTAGGTGTGTGTGCCTTCGTTTTGGCCTTGTAGACAAATGAACAATAGTGCGAAACCGTTTTGGAAATGGCTGGAAAGAACTTGAGATTTTGAACTTTGATTGGCTGAAAGCTGAATCTCATGACTGGTCGCTCTCTACTGGCTTTATGCCTTTATATTGTCTTTTTTCTGGTTGGCTAATACAATCCCCCAATTTTTTTAACCCTCTTGTGGCCACTGACGTGACCCTGAGCTTGTATTTTGTCAGAATAAACGCTTCCACTTGCTGTGAATGACGTGAAACCAAGCTTGATTCTGATTGGCTGGAATTTTGCGACAAACGTTAGACGCCTTCTTTTGGTTTAGAATCGCAATTGTCCCCGTAGAATTGCCACAGTTTTTGGACGCCTCTTACCGTAGAATTTCTAGAGATTACAGACGAACTTGATTGGACGAGACTCTGTGTGAAAATAATGCCCCTCCCTATCGACCTACCGCTGACAACACCCTCCTAAACTGATTGGTGCGAAAAATTTGTGCGTGCGGTGGCAATATTGTCATATTCTACGCTTGAAACGTACATCGATTCAGAGGAACCGGAAACCAAGGGTTTTAATAACAACGGTTTATTTCCTTTATGTTTCTTTAGGGTGGAAATTATGGCACTGTGATCTGTGAGTATATCGCACCTGTTTCCGTGTAAGTAGGTGCAAAACTGTTCGTTCACATGACTAGCCTACCGCTAGTAGTTCTAGCTCGTTCGTACTATATTAATTCAGCGGAATTAAGAAAACGAGAAGCGAACGAAATAGGAACCCACAAACCTGTATCTGTTTCAAGCTCAAGATATGCACCAAGTCCGCTGTGTATGTTGCTCGTGTGTCTCGGCATGGTCATATTGATACAAGCCGGTGATTCCTGCGATGGGACCCATAGTGCTCTTGAATGCATTTTCTTGAGTAGCTCTGCAGATGAATTTTTTTTATTGTAGAGCTTAAGAGATTCTCGAAATTCACACAAAAGATTTTGAAGAGCTTGGAAAATTTTTTTGGAACTGATTCAGCGTAATCATGAAGGAACGCAGCTGTTTTATAGTCCTGGGAACTTTTAAATTCTTTATGGCATCTATCATGGAAAATTTTGGGGAATAAATTTTGGAATGAAAGTCAAACCTCAACCTTTCAAGCTTATTAACTGCAATTTTCTTTTTTCACTGTCAAGGAACTTTTGAAACCACTAGGATGTCATCTGGACAGCAAATGGTACCTGGGATACCTTTCAATGTAAAATTTCTAGCTTTTTGAAACTCGGACGGCATGTCCGCTACTCCGTAAAAACCAGTGTTGAAACGAGCTTGATCTGACTGACCGCGTATTTTAGGTCAAGCGATTGAAACCACACCGAGCCTGGCACTTCACTTGGATTGAAATGAGCGGTAGAGTCGATAAGTTCTGGTATATTGGGCTTTTGTTATTTGATCTTCCAATTCTGTGCGTTAAAGTGTTTAGCGTCAATCGCTCACTGTAATCACTATCGTGTTGATGAAGTGGTCCATGGTATAGCTATCCAACTTGGTAATATGACCATACTAAACCAATGCCTTCAGATGATCGATCTTGTATTTGGATAGGCGTTTTTCGGCCATTATTCTGCCTGGGAATTAGTGGGTCTATGAAGGTGGTTAGTACTTGACGAGTTTTGGAACTTCCTGGTCTCGTGAAGAACCTCGAGACTTTTTTAGAAAATGAGCCTTGATCAGCTCAGAGGAAGAATTTTCCACCAAATTCTGCAATGGTTGACTGCTGGTGGAATTTTTATGAATCGCATCAATTCCGTGTGAGCCTTGCAAATCTAATCCTAGTAATCAGCGGGTTCTGGGATAGTGGCGTTTAGACTTTTCCACCCTCCAGACGATAGAGGGGTGAAAAAATTACCAAAAAAGATAAATGAATTCTTTTTGTAGTCCACATAAGTGACATGATCTGGCAATTTTTGAACGCTCGTGAACCTTGCCTTGGGGTTTTGACGTAGAAGAATATCCGTTCTCCGTTTAGTTAAAAAAGACAACGAGCTGCCCGAATCAACTCTGGCGGCGTAGAATGACTTTGCTCCCGAATGTAACATAACACTCAAATTACAAGGAGTAATTTAGTTGGACTTCAGAAGCTCAAGACTGCAAATTTGGACTGAGGTTCGCTTCTTGCGCTGTTACAAACTACTGAAACCGTGCTCGCTTTCTATGCTGTCGGAAACCGATCGATTACTATATTGTCGACCTCCATTTCCAGGCTTTCTTGTTAGTCAACCTCTTCTACTAGTTGACTCAGCGTTTAGTGTTTTTACTCATTTTTGCGAAGTGGCTTTTCTTCTTGATTGAACGACACTCCGCCTCTCTAGCTGGACAGATTTTTCGATTATCTTCTAAATATGTGTTACCACAAAAATAATACGGTCTGGCTAGAGGTGCCATTTTTGGTAGACTGAGAGATGAATTGCCTTTTTTGTGGGGTGGAATTCCATGGACACTAATGCGCTTCTCTCCAGCTCTAATGCCAGTTTTAGGGTATCTTCGTGATAATCTTTTTTTTATGAATGAGGGTATTTGGACGACGTTATTCCGAATACATCTGATGAATAGGTCTTCCAAAACGCTTTGTTCCTCATCTGTTGACTAATTGCATCAGGCTGCTTGTGCCGACAGTCTTGTATGAAACGACAGGAAGGATTCAATTGCTTCCATGTACTTTAGTTTATATAACTCCATACGTCCCATGGTATAACTCACCTCCACTTTGAAAGCGTAAACAATGTTTTTGTAGAAATCTACAAACGACAGCAGAATTAGATCGGCATGTGCAAAAGCGTGTACCAACTTTTTTCTGCTTTCGCTTCCAAGCGCAAGAACAAACACAATCGTGCTCTTTCCTCGGCTTCTTGGAAAAACCAGTCCATCCCGATTCGTGGTCCCTTTTTTCGCCGTTCTACGTTCGTTTCTTTGACGCGCCTGGGTGCAGCTGCGTCTCTCCGGAGGCGGTTATCCGCGTCTGTTTGTGATTCTGGATCTGGTTCCGTTTCTGACCTTGGGGAAGGGTCATCATGAACTGCGCTAGGCGCTACAAGGAAGTCAGGCACATTGAAGTTTGCCTAACGCAAGGCTGAGCTGTCTAAATCAACTATCCCAGCTAAATGGTGGATACAATGAAGTTTTTTTCCAGTGGGTAGGTAACCATGGGAAATCGGTCCTGGCATCCTTTTAAGGAGCTGCTGGCTGCGCCTTGACATTAATCGGACTCTGGGACTGATAAAACTATGTAAAATGCGATTGTTGATTAGGTATAAGTACATTAACTAAGAGTGTAGAACAAAGTATATCCAAACAGCTAAACGTATTTTATATTCATAAGTATTGAGAATGGAATCAACGGACTAGTTTTGCTAGAACCATCATTGCAAAAAGAGTTAGGTCTGATTCGTAAGCCGATATGCAGACAGATGATTTTATATATCACCGTATATGAGTTAATTTGACACCATTCTAATAACTGCAGCATAGAAGGCAGCGTATTTACATCTAGTTTATACGTGGCATGACATACCCGGGGGCACGAGAAAAATATTTCAGTAGGAAAGTTTGTTTTTTGAAAAAATATAGCAACAAAAGGCACTGTTGAGATTAGCAACAACAAAAGACACTGACCCCAGACCACCTGGGTGACGCTGAGTATGGAAAGAAAACAAAAAATAGACTAAGTAATGGAATGTTTGTGTTTAAAGTTTAGGACATGAAACTTATTGAAGACTCGTGCAATTAATTTACTCTTGATGATTAATCCGATTTACACCACTAAAGCTGAACATTGGAGCAAGAAGTGTTCAAATGGTCTATGAAATAGCCTGAATTTTTTATCCTCCACGCAGCCCGATTGATTCGAAGAGTTCACAAAAAAATGAAAAAATCTAAGAAATAGAACAAGTTTTCTTCTTAGAGGTTTTGAGCTTTCATTTTAACAACTTGTTTTTTTATTGAGTTTTTCATGGTAAGTTTTAGTGAAACAACAGCCTTATCAATGTTTTCGAGGGTTGAATTTTCTCCTACGGTATGGTCAGATATTGTTTTTTGCAAATTTCCTGCAGAACATTTGCCAGAATAATCAATTATAGAACTAACAAAGATTGGATTATTTTGCATTCATAGATTCAGAAAGTTTCAGCTACAATAGTTTCACTTGACAAAACTAACCAATTTCACTGTCTTTTTTTATATAAAGTTGGGCTTAAAATTGTTAAAACGGATAATAATGGACTAATGTTTTCATACCAAATTGAAAAAATCGAATAAAGGACAATATACCCGGTTTGACCTCCATACACGTTTATTCGTTTCATTAGAGCAACATTGCTTATCATACGAAATCATACACAATGTATTGGAGTAGGAGTTAACGTACAATTTCCAGATATGAAAATTGTACGAAGCGCAATTTTCACCTTGCTGCAAAAAACAATTAAAAAGCTAAATTTCAAGAAAACATTTGATCTCAATTCTGGGCCGCAATTTCTCATTTCAATCTCATATAAACTCTTTTTTTAGCAGAAATGGCTGCAAAAACGTGCATTTTTGTCTAAAACGTAGTCCAGGCTGAAATTCGCATCCAGAAGAAACAAAATTGACCAAAAAATTTTATGCGAATCCAAACTTGAAAAATTTTATGCTTTCAGAGATAACTGTAAAAGAAACACTGATTACTTCACAAAAACACCATATTTTAAACCAACGTTTAAAATATCACATTATACGGAAGAACAACAAAAATTTCTAACAATGTTCATTTTTGAACATTCCCAAATAACACAAAAAGAATTCGATACATTTACAAGATAAAGTAAACAGACTACTTGACATTTTAGAACAATATGAAATTAGAAGTAGTCTGTTTACTTTGTCTTGTAAATGTATCGGTACTTTACTTGCTCGTTGTTTTTTGAAAACTGCGTCAGGTTTTTAAGGTAAATGTAGTGGTGAACTAATTTTTCCAAAATCGAATTTGGATGTTGCATAAACTGTTGGAAATTTTAATAACAATTCGGCTAATTTGTCGAATTCTTTTTTTGTGTTATTTGGGAGTGTTCAAAATTGAACATTTTTAGAAATTTTTGTTGTTCTTCCGTATAATGTGATATTTTAAACGTTGGTTTAAATTATGGTGTTTTTGTGAAGTAATCAGTGTTTCTTTTTTCGTTGCTTGTTATGTTGTTTATTGATAGTTCTTCATCAAGAATTGTGGATTGACATATGTCTAGTAATTGTAATATATTATTGACTCGATGAGCTACTTCATTTGTGGGTGAACTTGTAGCATTTGATTCACAGTATCCTAAGAGTCCTAAGGGTAGTGTTATCTGGTATGGTGATTTGTTATATACGTGTAATAAGAAATAATATCTTAGTTTGAATGTTTCATGTATTTTATGGATGAGATTGTGATTCTAAAAAATTTATGGATTGGTTTAAATTCAAGGTCTGACATGAAGAAAGGTTGTTTGCTTTTGTTCTTATCGTACTGGTGGACTTGTTTGATTGAAGAGTTATATATTTATTTCCTGAAAGTGGTTTCAGTTGTTTTCATTCCTGATTATAAATAGGATAAAATTTGGAGAAAATTTGGTGGTTGTTTGTTTAATCTTTGAAAGAATGTTAAGGATAGGTTTTTTGTACTTGTGTATTTATCTTTTATATGAAGTTTGCTATTCAATTTTTTTTTGTGAGAATATACTTAGTTATATATGGTATGCCAATGATATTTTGTTTTATGTCTGTAATGTGAAATTTTTGTTTAAATGGTCTATTTAGTATTTTATTATGTTCCATTGTTCTAGTGGGAACAAGGAAAAGTTCAATTTTTCCGTAATTTACATATGTTGATCCTTGTGCTGTTGCTAATTTACTGGCGGTTTTTCTAGGTGTTAGGATTGGGTGTAAAGATTTGATTTCATTCCAATTAGGGATGTTAATAATATTTGATTCTGCTCCTGAATCAATTAAAAATTCTATTTCAAGATCGGGTGGTTGAAATTCTTTATTTTTTGGGCTTTCTAAGAGAAATGGTATTGTCCAATTTTTCTTTTGGCTGTTCTTTTTGTATATTATGTTAGTAAATGTGACTTCTACTTGAGCGTTGCTTTTCGTTATTGACTACTGTATTTATTTCGTTTACATTATGTTCAATTGATACATCGTTTCTCATGGGTCTAGTATATTAGTCTTGAAAGAGTTCCGATTGATTTTCGTAAACGTGTGAACTAAAAGGTTGTTCGTATATAATGGGTTTGTTGTCGTTTTTGACTGTGATCATATTAACTGAGATAGTGTTATTTGTGTCACTTTCGCTGTCTGTTGATTCACAATTAATGTGGTTTAATTATAGTTCGGTACTTTCTGTGTTGTCGATACCAAGGGGATCTGAAGCTGTTCCTTCAGTTGCTTGTACCTGATTAATTTGTCGCTGATGTTTCGGTGTGTTAATTCTTTATTTGTGTTGGGAATCAGGGTAATGATTGTTGTTTCGATAAGGGGATTGAGAATAATTTCTTCGATTGTTATAGTTGGGATTCTTATTTTGTGAGTGGTTTCTTGACCTATTATAGTAATTGTTTTTGTTTCCTTGATACTTAGATCTGTTATAGGAATGGTTTCTAGATCTGTTGTTTTGGTAACGTTGGTTTCTCTTTTTCGAATAACTTCTTATTCTGTTATTCGAGTAGTTTCTATTTCTATTGTATGATCAATTACGTGATCTATCGTTTGAATAGTGTCTGTTCCTAGAATTTGAATGGGAACTGGTATCAAAAATATCTCTTCAGTTTGAATTTGATCGTGATTAGTTGTTTCTATACTGGTTTTTTTGGCTATTTGATCGACTATGTCTGTTTTGGGAGAAATTTCGTGAATTTTTTGTTCTGGTGATCTACCTCTATAATTAGAGTTATAGGGTGATTGGTTTCGTGAGTAATTTGAATTTTTTGGGAGTGGTTTACCAGAGCTGTTATTACTATGTATATTTTTGTTTGGTAGTTTTTGATCCTTTTTCATGTATTGGTAGAATGATTTGTTTGGTTCTTTTTACTTTTGCGGTTTGTTTTGATTATCCTGTTGTTTTTGTCAACATTCGGCAATGCTGTGTCCGTATCTTCGATAAAATTACACCATTTCTTGAAAGATGGTTTAACTTTAAAATTTGGATTTTCCGCATATATGTTCAAACTTTCAGTGATTTTTTCAGTTAGGTCCACATCTGAATCGTGTATGTTGTTTATTTGTGTGGTATTTGTTTCGATTCTATCAACGTATTGTAGTTTAGGATTTTCTGTTTCTTCAAGTTTCAATGTGATTTCTGCTTGTTCTAATTTATCAACTAGTTTTCTGAAATCTAAATCGGGTTCGCGAAATGAGGAGGGGTGCGATGCTCTCTTTTTTATAGCTGTTTATCTGAATTGGGGTGTTAGAGTCATCATTAAGATTTCTGTCATTTTCGTGTTTTTATAATAATGAGTGTTTAGTGAATATGCTTTTTGAACTAGTGTTTCGATTCTAACTGCCAATTGTTTAATCGTTTCGTTTGGTCGTCTGCGAATTTCGTTACACAAAACTCTTTGATGTAGTTTATTTGTTTCAGAATCAAAAATTTTAAAAAAAATCTTGTGTAAATCTTTTCCCATCTGTTTTTATGTCTATTGGTAAAACTGAAAACCATTTTTGAGCTGCGCCATCAATTGTTGTTTGGATTAACGCTGTGCGTCTATGCATCCAATTTTGATGGAGCGGTGTATTAATTGGTTCAGGTCCGATATTTTAAATTAAATTTGCTGTGACTGCGTTTAGATAGTCTTCTTCAGAATATTCAGGGTCTGTGCCTGTGAATACTATCAGTGGTTTATTTGATGTTACTGATGATCCACCCATGAGGTATGGATTCATAGTCATCTGCAGTGATTCTGCGGCATTTGGCATTTGTGAAAAATTAGTCCGTTGATGTTTCGTTATTTCATGTTGTTTTAAATTAAATGGCAGTGGTATTTCGTTTTGCATTTGTGTTGGTTGATAATAATCAGTATTTGCTGGATTTTGTGAATATAAATTATTATTTCGAAGTTCGTAATTTGGTCTAGGTTGTCGCATATGTTGTTCTCGTGTGGTTCAAAAATATCTGGTTGATTTACTTGATAAGACTGGAGTCTTTGGTTTTGAGTATTTTGTTGTTGGTTTTGGTCATGAAAATCGTCATCATCAGATGAATGATAATTAGGTGTATAGTAAGGTGTTTTTTGTTTGTATTGTTATGGTTTTTTATGATTTTTTTTTGTTGAAAAAAAGGTTAGTTTTCACTTGGGTCTGTTGAATTTCGTTGGTTACATTAAAATTTGGGAACTTTGTTGTTTGTTGTTGGAAATTTTGTCGTTGTGAAAATGAACGATCATGCGGGTTTGTACGAGAAGGTTTAGATGTTTGTGATCTATTTACGTAGTTATAATTGTGTTCTGCGAAATTACTTCTGGTGAATGTTCTTTGTTTTTGTGGTGGTTTCGTCGTTGGTCTAAATGTTTGGTACTCCACATGTGAATATTTTGGAGCAACCGAGGGTTTAACCGTAGATTGCAATGTTACTTGAGGTAATATTGAAGTCTTTGGTTTTGGCGTTGTAAGGTTTGGATGTATTGGTGAAATACTTTGCTGTGTAGTTGTTACAATTGTTTCAACGATTTCTTCATTTATAAAATGTGATGGTGTTTGAATATCTTGTTGTGTGAGATTTCTAGTTCCATTTAAGTTTTCTTTTTGTACAAAAATTGAATTTAAACTATTATTTTGTCTTCTATCAGGTAAAAATGAGTTGTAATTTAAAGGAATGGCATCTGTTGTGAGTGGATTTACTTTTACGTAATCTTTGTGAATAGTTTTTGTACTGATTGCTTGACTTGAGATGTCTATTGGAATATTCAGAAATAATGTATGAGACCAGTCAGGGTCCCAAACGTAATCTGATTGTTCGGCAATTACAGTGTCGTCATTTGTTCTCTGGGGTCTAAAATTTTTTCTTGCTTGTGCAATTAAATCTATCTTGTGGGTAAAATAGTCTTTTATAAATCATGCTAACATTTTTTGTAAATCGTGTTTAATATTTGGTGAAATTTTGTTTTTTGAAAAGTTTTCACGGATTGAGTTTAAAAATGCTGAGAATGCGGCATTTTCATTTCTGACATTTGTGTGTCTTGATGTTTGAACCGGTGATGTGCTTTCGGTTTCTGGTCTTTCTAGTATAGATAAATAATTTTATATTATTGCAAAAACATCGTTAGTGAAAATTGAATTTGCTCTCTGTGAGTTTTGATGTTGTATGTTTTTAATGTATTCTGTGAATACTTTTGAAAATTCTTTATCGACTTCATCCGTTTGAATAACATATTTGCCATGAAAGTTTCTTGTTTTACTGAGTTCTATGATGTAAGTTCCACATTGTTGTGTTAAGTTACATATTCCTTTTATGTAATGGTCGACAATTTGTCTTTTGATTTTTATTTCTGGGAATTCTGCTTTACATGGGCTAATTCCTTGTTCAAATTTTATTTGCGATTTGGTTATGACAAAATTGTGTTTGTCCTCTGTCGTCAGTGAGTGAAATGATGATAAATGGAAAAACCGAGTTTTCGTCTGGACTTTTGTCACTTGGGCTTATTCTCATTTTTTCGTTTTATGACTGTCAGTGCGTAATGTTCAATGTGTCTGATTGGTTGGTTCCAACTGTATAAACGTACTAGTTTATTTTTGTATATCTTTTTTATTCTTCTTTTTCCGGGTTTTGATGAATGTGATGTAGCTTCTGAATCGGAAAAATATAATTGATCATGAACTGGGTAATTTTTATTTACTGTCTCTTTTAGTTCGTAGAGTGCATCTGAATCGCTGACTTCTGATTCGGAGACTGCGTTTCTACGCTTTGAAAATCTTTTTCGTGTAATTTGTCTTTGCTTGCTTAAAAGATTTCTTTTCATTGTTTGACGTTTTATGCGAATATATCCGATTGTTTGTTTATGCGGTGTAATCAAAAGATCGTATGCTTTGTTATTTATTTCACAATTGTGTAGTACAATTGTTTGTTTATTTCCTAAATTGTTCAGTGACATAAGGTTTAGGATGAGGAGTGCAAGGTTGTTATTAGTAATTTTAAAATCCTAGACTGTTACTCCTTGCGATTTTTTGGTTAGCCTAACTTGGGTCTTTTATGTAGGGTTGGAGAGAAAAGCATATATCGATTCCGAAGAATGATTTTTACTTTCTCGTGGCTATTCTAAGTTAAGGTGTTAACTTACCTAATCTTACTTAGGGGTAGTGATTGTGTTCAAGGGTTGGAGAATAGTAAATAGATCCACAAGGTTCAGGTATAATTAGAACACAGGTAGTTCGTTAGATAATATTTTAATACTTGTTAAGATTTAAGATTCAGCCTGGGTCAGGTAAGAGGGGGGATTAAGTGAAGGATGAAATAACCGAAGTTCTTCACTGTTTAGCTTAATTTGAATGGTTAACGTGATTGAAAATTTTCTATTAGTCCTGGGTCTTTGAAAGGTTTGGGTAGTGAATCGACGTTTGAGGTCGTTAGACTTTTCATTATTTGGGTGGGGGAGAACAAAATTGTTCTATTTGATCCAAGGATAGGCCTTGATGATCAGGTTATAATTTTTTATGGTATAAAATGGATTTAATTTAATTATTTAATGGAGATCCAAGGAAAGCCTTGATGATCTGGTTTAAGATTGAATAAATTGAGATGAAAGAAGGAGAAAAATTTAGATAAGGTTTTAAAGATAATCTAAACTTATTTGATAAAAATTTTTAGTGTTTGATGATATTAGTGGTTTAAATGTTTGCTATTATGTTTAGGTGATGAAGCGGGGGATGCCAGGATGATTTATATATACTAACAATTTATGATCATGTCAAGTAATTTTTTTTTTATTTTTAATAATATTGTTTTTTTCAGATATTTTTTCAGTTTTACTGCAGATTTAGAGGGAACGATTTGAGATGTTTTTATAAAAGGCTATTGTACAATAGTAAATAAGGCTTAGCGCCTGTAATAATCATTGAAGATTTTTCTTCAAGGTTTCTATGTTTGCAAATGAAAATCTAAATTCTTTGCTATTAAAATTCTAAATATAAAAAGTTTGGTCTGGCTTTCGCTGTACGACCATGAAACTTAATGGTAAGTTTCTTCGTAGTCGTAGATCGTCTCTTGTCCGAGATCTTCTTCCAATGCCTGGTAGTTCTATAATTAAGCGGAATAGCGGTTCTGATCTATTGAGTCGTAGAGACATTTCAATAAGATTATTATCGTGCAACATTTTTTGAAAATATTTTTGTCTAATTCTAACCTATCTGTTAGTTCTAAGCTAATTTGTTTTTTTAAGGTCTTGATCGAGACTTATGGTCGCACCAGATGAGTTAGGTTCGAGTTGTAACTCATAGAGTAATTTCGGATAAGGGTACACCGTCTGCGCGTCACGCTATCTTATTTTCGGCCGGATAGATTCGTGCAACTTCTTAATCTAATACCGATCCTAATCTTACTCTTATATCTACTAGCCTCAGGGTGTTTAACTAGTCTCTGCTAGGCTCAATAGATCTAGAGTATACTGGCTTATTGCGATTGCTAAAGTTCTCTGGGAGAGGTAACATATTTCTAAGTTAAGTTCAAATCTCTCTTGTTTGTAATTTCAGCACTTGCAAATAAGTGGTTTGTTAGTTAGATGGATCGTGATTGGTTAATTTTAAATATTTTATAGAGATAAAATATCCAATTTATAACCAAAGAATAAATATAGTTTATATCTGGTTCCACTTCGCTAAAACAATAGTAAACCTTCAAAAAATTCAAATGATTAGAAATTTGATTAAAGAAAAACACACCTGAAATTTGACTGAACGAAGTTTATATATCAAGTTAATTTGTCTGTTTAGTTTTGATTTCGTTAGGAGATAATCAAGTAATTTTTTCTGCAGTTAATCACACCTGATTTTTAAAAATTTCCATTTTTTTGATGAGTTTTTGTTACACAAAATCACACCATTAAAAACTCATGAGCAGTCACATTTTGGTATTCTCCCAAGCTGAAATAAATTGTGAACGTACATTTTCATAGAGTGTATAGTTATAAGTTTTGCCTTGAAAAAAATATATTATGATCATTACTTCAGTTTTTGGACCTTTGAATGCCAGCACGATAATTCAATCTCTCGAGATGACCAAAAATGCCACAATCACTTTTTTGCTTAACGTGTATATCAGGTGCTTATCGTATATGGAAAGATGCTAATCAAATATTCCATCTGCACAAAAAAAATGTCCGAAAAATATAAGAAAGGAAATTGTATGTAAAATAAAACCCGGGTTTCGCTTTGTTTATGCGTGTTTCCAGAAAACAGGAAAATGAAAGATTAATTATACAGAAACAAAATAGGTTGAGTGGCAAGAATCGCACAGTTTATCTGCATTTAACGAGTCGCCAAATGTCGAGTTACCAAAAAAGTCACTTTTGATTCTTTCAAAAAACTCAGCCTGGACTACTTTTTAGATAAAAATGCACCAAATTATGCGAATTTCTTTAGTTAATTGTTTGTTTGAGCCTAGAAGTGACTTTTGCTACTGAAAGAACATTTTTTCTTCGAATTTTTACTGTGTAAATTTTTTCAGCCATGTAAAATAGTGTTTTTGTTTTAAAATTTCATTATGAAAGTTGTATGATAAACGTTATTACATACACTCAATGTATGGAAATTTGTTAGGAGCAATTGTATAGTGTGAAAGTGTACGACAGGATTTTTGTGTTTGGAGGTCAGGCGTTCAAATCGAGGTAAACCAAAAACTTTTGGAAAGTGTATTTTTTTCGATTATTCTTTCATATATGCAATCAAACACCCAAAACAATTCATTGATAGTTCCATCCTGCTAGTCCTTTATTTTCGATGGGCCTGACTATCTCACAAACTGCTATTGGCCAATCAGAATCGCTCTCAGTATTCTCACATGGGTATGATTGGAGGCCGAGTTTATGAGTGATAACACAGTCCTTGCTTTCGTCCACCTGGTAGAAAATTAAGGAACAATGATTCGTCTCTAATTTTTCTAACCTAAATTAAATTTGTTCTACTTTAGCTAAACTTAGAAGTCAGGTGATCCACTGAGCTGAAATATTACCCACTGAGTCATATGCAGATTGTATGCATGTAGAAATAGCCTACAGTTTTCAATAAAAGAGATTGAATAAGTGAGAACCTTCTACAAAAATTGTATGCATAGAATTGTATGACAAGCTGTTTTCTCGTACAACCCGTATGCATCAAAGCTTTCTCTTTTTTTATTAAGGGCTTTTTGTTTTTCGATTTTTTTGAAAATCATATAGAAAGTGCTTATCATACAATTTTCATCATTTTTCTCTGACAATGTTATGCATGAAACTGTAAGACAACCATTTCTTCTATACTCTGTAATCAAAAACGGCCTCCTAAATGGATGGGTGGAAAAATTACCTGATTATCTTCCAGTTAACCACGAAAAAATCTGTTTTTTGAATGTCAGAAGTTTTAGTCACACAATAATGAATTTTCCTTTTGAGGAGGGTCCAAGATAGTAAAGATGTTTTTTTTACGTATAAAATTCAGTTTCAGAAATCTGATCCTTAAAAAGTTCAAGATGTGTTGATTTTATATGTATTTTGAACAAGATCTATAAAAACTCAAAAAAATTTTTAGCTATAAGTTTTTAGCAATTGACTTTTTTGCATTCAGCTTAATAATGAAAATGATCAATTTAATTATAAAAACAATCAGTTTTTCGGATATCAGTTAAGAAACATACGGTTTTGAGAAAAGAAACTTTGATTCGAAGTTAGGTATTTGTCACCAGAAATAAACAATTTACTTTGTACGTGATTTACGGTAAACGAGGGTAATTTGGGATAATTGCTGCGCGCTGTGTATCAATTTTGTAATAACTTGTAGCGTAGCGGACGATCTTATCCGGCTAAGAAACCATTAATTATTATCACTGGCAAGAAATCTGGTGATAAAATTTTGAAATTTCTTTTTTGAAAATTCTGGATATTTTAAGGATTTTTTAACGAAGCTTCTATCAATTTAAGGAGTTTCCTTCTATATGTTGAGTGACTCCTAGCTTCAGTATGTTATTCTTGTTGGATCAATTGAGCAATCTCCCCCCCCCCCCCCCCATTCTCGCGTGGGGGGAGATAGCTCAATAGGTACTTGAGACATGTTTATAACCACTTGAAAATAGTTTGAATGACCTGAAAGCATAAAACATAGTTTCCAACGACTGTGGAAGCCAAAATTTACAATAAAAAAGCTCTAAAGTTTCATTTAGATTGAAAAAAGAATCAATAAAACAGGCATAAAAAGCGACTTTTTTCTTTCTTAAAATGACAAAAAGTTTTTTGCGTACAAAATTAATGTGCTGCGGAGAACCGTTTTTGCTATTCAGATACAAGGCTAGAGCACCAACCCTGGTAAATTGCTTTCGTCGCCTAAACAACATTTTTTTTTCATAAACTTTGATTTTTTTAAAAAAATTTTCTCGATGCTCATTTAAGATCAACTTCAGTCGGTCAATTGATTGCGTGCTATAAACACACCATCCATCTACTTGCGTTTGCTGACGTCTTTTTGTAGAGTTTATTCATTTTTGCCGGGGGGGGATAGCTCAATTGGTCATTATGGGGGGAGATTGCTCAATTGATCCTTCTTGTTTGCCCTTCAGAGGAACTTATACTAAAAAAAAGCAGGGTATCTTTTTAAGTGTATCTAAGTAAAACATAAATGCTCGAATCAGGGCGCCGCTCCGAGTTTCCGACTGCTTTTTAATTTTGCAAAACTTAAATATGCACATTTTTGGTTTGTCAACTTTTGATTCTTATGAAATTCATGCCTCTATTCGCTAGTTTAAGTGCAAAATGTTAGAATAAGCATATACTAATTAGAATTTTTAGCATGCCTTTCTTTAAATTTGAATGGGTTTAAATTGAGCCGGATTAAATGGCTGCTTGAGCGTTCTTACTACGATCTATATCACAAATTGGTTTAACGTCATAAATTTGCAAGAAAAAATCACAAGTAAAATACGTTTTTTGAAAGTTGATCTCAGGACACGCATAGCTTTTTGATGATATAGAACATTCTGTCAAACTTGGATTTTCAAAAAATCCAAAATTTTTCTGGAGAAAATATTGTGTGCGTTTTGTGAATTATAAGCGATTTCCGCGACAAGGACGCTCCCTTTGTTTGTCTTTTGTTCTTTCATTTTCTTTGATCGTTCCGACAAAACTTGAACGTGTTTTAAGACTTGTCTCTGGAATTCAGTAATATATAGACACAAAATTATGCGCCTTTCCAGTGCATAGTTTAGCCTCGTAATGAATAAAAACCAAAGAACATATTTGAAACAATAAGATGGGATGGGTGAAAATTAAAGGATACAAAAAGTATGAAAACTTTTTTTTATCATGATCAAAATTGACCAACAAAAGTTGCTTGTGTTTATTACGATATCAAAATACAGCTAGAAACTTAAATTTCCGTTTGACATCCATGCACCAAAAAAATTTATCACACAAGTCCATACAAGAAAAAGGCGTATCAAACAATTTTATTCGCGGAGTGCATAGAAAAAAATTTTTCTCGAATAATTATTTATTCAAAAATTGTATGATGAAAAATTTTTACCTGGCTGCCAAAAAGTTTGTGGAACAATTTTCGCAAAATCAATGTCAAGCTCAAATAAAGTTTTTTCGAAAAAAAATCTGAAAAACTTTTATTAATTTTTGTCTAAATTGTAATTGTAATCCTGGTAGACTTTTTGCTGATATAAAACAAAGTTGACTGAGAATTTTGTGCGATTTGAGCTTTTTTTTGTAAGATAATTTCAAATTGTTTGAAAAATTATTTTTGACTAGAAAAAGTTTTCACAAAAAAACGATAACATCTAAACAATATAGAAATATATAAGGGTTATATCCATAACTATGAGTAAACAAAAAAATAGTTTCTCATACACTCATTATTCAAATTCCGAGCTTCTATGATTTCTTTTCCTTTCGATAAAAGGGGTTTCTTGTTTTTAAAAGTCGTGGTTATTACGTTCTGGGCAAAAAAAAATTACTTTGCAAAACTCGATTTTTGATATTTTTCATGAACGGCTAATGCTGATCATGTTTAAAAAAATGCTTATAGAGTTTCCTTAATTTTTTATGCACGTATGGAACTGTACGAAAAAGTATGATTAGCATTTTTCCATATTTGAAATTTGCATGACAATCACTTTTGGTCAAGTCAACTCAAGTTAACTGGTTGAACTAAATGGCATTAGATGTCAATTTGTAAGCAAAATTATAAACCATCAGCAATTTCTGAACACTTTAATTTTGTTTTGTTTTCAAAATCTACAAAAAAATGAGGGCTACCGAAATCTATAAAGTTTGAAATACACTAGGGACGATCGGCTGCACAAATTTTTTAATGAGGTGTCCATTTGGAGCTTTGAAATAGTCTGTCAATTTTCTAGGTAGCTGCAGTGTTTTTGTTCAAGAGCTATTTTTGATGATTTTAAGCTAACCACTGGTTCGCCAACTATCCAAAGATCTTTTTCAGCTTTCCACTTGTCGAGTCCAATCCAAATCGGCGTTCGGTCGTTGTGGTACTTGTCTGTCATGCTTATGAGCTCTCTTAGAGATTTCGGCTGAAAAAGTCTAGCTCCTCTGAAAAAAAAAGAAATTACACAGGAAAATGGGTTCAAAAATGCACACATGAAATGCACTAACATGTTGAAAAATACTGTTTCTTTTTACATTTAGCTCAAATCTATCTTAGAGGTCCGACCATCCTCTTTAGAGTGGATTATATTTTTGTGTAAAATTTTTTTATTGGTTTGCTAATCTGACAATTCTCGTAAAAGTGCAATTATTTTTATTTTAAAGTCATATTCTTTATTTTGCTAGTATTAGAGGTCTGACGACCCCTCTCTGCAGTGGAATCATTTTCTGTTGAAAACAAAAAATTTCTTGATTTTGCTAATCTTAGATGTCCGACAATCTTCACCAATGTCGGATTTTTTTTTCCTTTTAAAATTAACTTCTTGAATTTGCTAATTCTAGAGATCCAACAATCGTATCTACGAAGGGATCATTTTCTGTTTAAATTATATATTTTGATTTCATTAATCGTAAAGGTCCGACACTCTTCTCTACAGTGGGACCATTTTTTATTTTTAACAAATTCTTGACTTTGCAATTCTTATTGGTGCGACTAACCTTCCTACAGTGGAACCGTTTTCTTACTGTTTAAAATAAATATGTTGAATTTTGCTAACCTTAAAAATCAGAACACCTTCCTTACTTGGGTTTTTTCTCTGCAAAATAAATGTCTTGATTTCATCAATGTTAGAGATCCGACAGTTTTTCAACATTGGGACATTTTTCTGATTTAAAAATTTTTCTTGGTTTTGTTAATTTTAGAGGTCCAACAATCCTCTCTACAGTGGGACAATTTTATGTTGAAAATCTTTATTTGAATGTACTAATTTTAGAGGTTAGACAACCCTCTATGAAGTGGGATCAATTTTCTTTAAAATACACTTCTTGATTTTGCTAATCTTAGAGATCCGAAAATCTTCTTTAAAGTGGGATTATTTTCTTTATAGAACAAACGTCTTGATGTGCCTCTGTTAGAGATCCGATAATTCTTTCAACGGTGGGTTGTTTTCTGTCTTAAAAAATTTTCTTGATTTTGCTAAGTGTTAGAGGCCCGACATGAATATCTAAAGTTGGATCCTTATCTGTTTAAAACAACGTTTTTGGTTTACTGATCCTACAGATTCGTCAAACCTCTCTAAAATAGAATCATTTTCTGTTCGAAACAAATTTTTTGATTTTGCAAATCATTGAGATCGGAAATTCCTCACTGCAATGGAATCATTTTCCGTTTTAAAAAAAAATCAAACTTTGCTAATTTTAGAAATTCGATGGTACTCCTCTCTGCAGTTGGATCTTAAAAAAAAATTAGTTGATTTTGCTAATCATAGAGGTCCGACGACGTTTTGTTATAGTGGTAAAAATTCTGTTTAAATTAGTTTTCTCTTGAGCTGCGACAATACTCTCTACAAATGGATCAGTTTTTTTGTGTATTAATTTAGCTTTCTGTTTTTACCTTTCTCTTGTGACACTCCTCTCTAAGTTGATCCCTCTCTAGAGAGAATTGTCGACCCTTAATATTTGCAAAATCATTAAACTTTTTTTAAAACTGAATTTTGTCAAACCTCTAAGATTAAGGAAGCTGTCTCACTGTAGAGAGAAGTGTCGAACCTCTAACATCAGCAAACAAGAAAACTATTTTCAACAGCGCCTAGGAAATTTCCTCTCTAAAACTCAAATATCCGCCGAACTTGACGGGATATAAAATTACATTCCGTAACCAGGTTCAACCCCCCCAAAAAAACCTGTTCTGTTTTGTTTAGGAGGCTGTTTCCAGTGTTGTGAAAATTGGGAGGCGGTTTCCAGTATCGTGAACTAAGAGAGTGGGGAGAAACTGAAAATTGAGCCAAGCGGAGGCCTTTGCACGAGGTTTTGAGACAAAAGACTTGGACACGTGGAGACCTTTGAAACAGGTTTTGTGACAAGAGCTGGTGGAACTGGTCAAAAATTCGAAAGTACAAAGCTGTAAGACGGACCCCCTTCCCCACTTGAATTTCGACTAACATAGTTTTTCTATTTGTCATTTTTTTCATAAATTATTCAAAACCCATGTGTTAAACTTTAACTGAGCGATTTTTTTCATGACGATATTGAAAGTTTAAAACAAAAAATGAAAAACCACGGTAACAGGTACTAGACAAAAAATTCTTGATTTAAAAAGCAAGTGACTCGTTTTTATCGGGAGGTTTTGGGCCAAAATTGTGGACCCTTATACAAAAGCGAGTGGTGTAGCTGTTTTTGTGAAAATTTGGGCCAAGATTTTGAACCAATTTGACGAGCCTGTTAACCGTCCCGTTATCAATAAACTAAAAAAAATCCAAAAATGGGTTTTTTAACAAAACGTAACGCCTTCGACCGGAATGCATGAACATTTCAACCTAATTTATATCAATCCAAAAACACCCAGTCGTATAGATTAGTTTGAGCTCCAGCGATCTCGAATTTACTCCGAGTTGTTCAAGAGATTTTACTTAGTTTGTACGACGCCACCTAAATCTACCCGAAAACTTTCGTAATGTAAATAAAACCGCCGCGTCTGTTTATTTTCTTCGAAAAAAAATATAAATGGTTTTTGTTGTCGGTGCAAGCTCGATGCATTTTGCTTTAGAAAAATTAACCCGCGTCACTCCATAATCAATTTGTTGATACTTTTTTTGCCATACCCGGCCTAAGTTTTAATTCTATTTCCTTTAATCTCCGTAAACATGTGCAGCATTATTTGAGTCAATTTTATACCATCAATTGGATGTCGTGATTTGGCGAGACGTCATAAGAAACTCAGCTAGTAGACAATGCAGCAGTGCCTTCAGCGATTTGTCTGAAGACAATCTTGTAGCCATCCTAAAACGCTATCGTGCGAAAATTAGTGCCATCGTCTATTGTCAACGCCACAGAATTGAGGAAATAGTTGAGAAATTAAACAGTTCGGGTATTCTAACCATCGGTGTAGTCGATCAACTGACATCGAAACGTGAACCAAGGACAAGCAAACAGTACCTGGCATTACGCCAGCCCGATAAATTGGAGATCAAATTTTTCCAGATCTTTAACCGATACGTCGAAAACTTCAGAACACTTGTTGCTAAGACTAAGAGGAAAATCATATTGAATAAGAAGCCACGTGCGATGTTTGAGTAACCATTCTCATCTTAGTCAATTGCAGGAGCACTTAACCGAGTTATGCAGATCTTCAGACCAGAAACTTGTCCATGGAGTGGTCGTATAAATTGTTGCATTTATATTACGTGCTTTAAATTCGTTTTGTTTATTTTTTTATCGACTTAGGGTTTAATACGTCCCTCTTTTTTTTGTAAAAGCACTTAATTGTAAAAGTACATCGTAACAGTTTGTCACAATGAATCAGGGATTAGTCTGGAAAGTACAAAAACTTCTCGAGTCTCGGCGTAATTTGAAAATTGAGCTCCTCAGTGTTCATAAACACATTTAACAAGCTACAGAGAACAACAAAAGAAAAGTGGTTGTTTGAGAATTACAGCAAAAAAGCAAATGCTTACCTGGAAAGACTTTTTGAAAAAGTGATGAGATAAGTCAATTGGCGGAAAAACTTACTAATAGAGATAAAATTTGTGAGGTATTGGATCAGTGGCTTGAACGGGTGAAAAAAAGACACGATGATGTAGTTCTCAAAGCTGGGAACTATGTAGGATCGAATTTGTTTAGGAGGTTGTTTCCAGTGTTGTGAAAATTGGTAGGCTGTTTCCAGTATCGTGAACTAAGAGACTGGGGAGAAATTGAAAGTTGAGCCAAGCGGAGGCCTTTGTAACACGTTTTGAGACAAAAGACTTGGACACGCGGAGACCTTTGAAACAGGTTTTGTGACAAGAACTGTTGGAACTGGTCAAAAATTCGAAAGTACAAAGCTGTAAGACGGAACGCCTTCCCCACTTGAATTTTGACTATCATACTTTTGCTTTTGTCAAATTTGCATAAATTATTCAAAACGCAGGTAATAAACTTTGCCTGAGCTATTTTTTTAATGACGATTTTAAAAGTTTAAAACAAGAAAATGGAAAACCACGGTAACAGGTACTAGACGAAAAATTCTTGTTTAGAAAGCAAGTGAATCATTTTTATCGGGAGGTTTTGGGCCAAAATTGTGGACCCTTATACAAAAGCGAGTGTTATAACTGTCTTTGTGAAAATTTGGAGCAAGATTTTGACCCAATTTGACGAGCCTGTTAAACGTCCTGTTATCAATAAACTAAAAAGAATCCAAAAATGGACTTTTTAACAAAACGGAGTTTTGAACGCATGAAATTTTCAGACCGGAACGCATGAAAATTTCAGTCTAATTTATATCAATCTAAAAAAAAACCTGTCGTATAGATTAGTTTGAGCTCCGGCAATCTCGACTTTACTCCGAGTGGTGGTTCAAGAGATTTGACTTAGTTTGTACGACGCCACCTAAATCTATCCGAAAACTTTCGTATTGTAAAAAAAAACAACCGCGTCTGTTTTTTTTTCTTCGAAAAAACTATAAATGGTTTTTGTTGTCGGTGCAAGCTCGATCCTTTTTGCTTTAGAAAAATTAACCCGCTTCACTCCATAATCAATTTGTTGATACTTACTTTGCCATACCCGGTTTAAGTTTTAATTCTATTTCCTTAAACTCCGTAAACCTGTAAAACACTAGTTTGAGTCATTTTTATACCATCAATTAGGTGTCGTGATTTGGCACGACGTCATAAGAAACTCAGCTAGTAGACATTGCAGCAGTGATTTCAGCGATTTGTCTGAAGATAATCTTGTAGCTATCCTAAAACGCTACCGAGCGAAAATTAGGGCTATCGTCAATTGTCAACGCCACGGAATAAAGAGTCTATAAGACTAAGATGAAAAATATATTGAATAAGAAGCAACGTGCGATGTTTGAGCAACGCACTCTCATCTTAGTCAAATTGCAGGAGCACTTAGCCGAGTTATTCAGATCTTTAGACCAGAAAATTGGCCATCGAGTGGTTGTATAAATTGTTGCATTTCTGTTACAGTGCTTCAAATTCGTTTCGTTTATTTTTTTATTGAGTTAAAGTTTGATACGTCCCTTTTTTTTTGTAAAAGTACTTAATCGTAAAAGTACATCGTATCAGTTTGTCACAATGAATCAGGGATTAGTCTGGAAAGTACAAAAGCTTCCCGAGTCTCGGCGTATTTTGAAACTTGAGCTCCTCAGTTTTCATAAACACATTTAACAAGCCATAGAGAACAACAAAAAAAAAGTGGTTGTTTGAGAATTACAGCAAAAAAGCAAATGCTTACCTGGAAAGACTTTTTGAAAAAGTGATGAGATAAGTCAATTGGCGGAAAATTATACTAATAGAGATAACAATTTGAGAGGAAATGGATCAGTGGCTTGAACGGCTGACAGAAAGACACGATGATGTAGTTCTCAAAGCTGAGAACTATGTAGGATCTAAAGAACAATTAAGGTCCAATTCATCTCGTTGGGGGAAAGTGGCTTCCTCGAAGAGATAGGAAAAACCTCTAAGATCACAGCGGTCTAGTATCTCAGTTCAGAGTAAAGGCGTCTCAATGATTTCCAGTCAACGGGAAAAATAGTTGATGTTGGCTAAATTATGAACACAATAGATCGAAAGACAAAATGAAGCATCAATGCGCGTACTAGAAATCAAACGAAGGTTGAAAGAAGTACGATTCCGTGAGGAGAATAGGAAGAAGTATGTTACAGCCAAAACAGCTGAAGCTGAGCTGAAGATCCACTCAAACTATGTTGACCTGCTTGCAAGCTTGGTAAGCTCTCACAGAAAAACAGCAGATAAGTTACAGAAATTTGGGTGGTTATTGTGCTGAATTTGAATCCAGTTGTGACCGCACTGAACTGACCGCATACACTTCTGGGTGGAATGCGGTTTCCTATAATGCCCCGGGGAATGTCGTTCCTGTTTGTAACGCCCAGTTGAGTGGCTTGTGTTCTGCTTGATTCCTGATTCTGGTGGCTTCTTGATTCCTGATTCTCTTACGCAGATTGCTGCCAGCACTACTACTCAGGAAAATATTGGCGAATATGGGTCGAACTTAAATCAAGATATAACACAACCACACCGGTTTTCAGATGCAAATCAGTGGGTAATGATGAGCCGGTCATGTCTGGTAACTTAAAAAACGTTCCATCGCCTTCTTTGTTAAATTACTTCCGACACCTTCCACCCCAATTTGTAACACTTTAGTTTTGAATGAGTCATAGCATGTACTTGAGGCAGTAACAAATGTTGCCCATTCAAAACCGGTAACGTTATCTTACAACAGCGGTGGAGCACTTTAATAGTTCACTCCGCCACATGAGCCATTACTCTTGCGTTTGATATTCCTTGCACGTCCGGTCATCAGCCGTGTTTTTCGAATCCGACCGCATCGTGCGTATATCAACCTGTCCCGAGTTATGTCATTCCGCCATCGCAATTGATACCTGTTCGAGTCTTAGCCGAAGTCTTGGCATCAAACAGGAACGATCCATTACCCGAATGGAAAATTTTCAACTATGATGGTAATCCACTGGAATGGCAAAAAAGGATAGTTCTGTTTCGGAGTGCGGTTGATTCGCCAACAACTCTTTCGGTTGACGTCAAGCTGACGTACCTTAAAACATTGGTTACTGGGAAAACAAAAATGGCAATAGCGGATTTCGCGTATTCAGGTAGAATGTACCTTGGTCATCCTACACTTTCAAGGGTAATTGGTATTGCCTTAAACCCCTTGATTTCAACGAGTGGTTGAAAGAAATTGCCAAAACGCTTGAGCGTTTGAATTCTGCCCCAGATAAAAAAAAGAGGAACCCGTCAGGATAAAAACTACCACCCGAGTTTTATCATCCAGTGCTAAGCCGAACAAGATTGAATGTCCTCCCTGCCCACAGTGCCCTGGTAAACATCCGTTATGAGGATGCAAGTTCTTCAAGGAAAAGAAACATACTCAAAGAGCAAAACTTTCCGCGGAGAAAAAACTCTGTTTCTTCTGTCTCCAAGCGGACCACATGTTCCGTAATTGCACTAACGCTATGAAATGCACAGGATCTGAGTAGGAAAGTACGCACAATGTTCTCTTGACTGGGGCAGACCGCATTGTTCCTCCTCGAAAGGAAGAAAACAAGTCTTCTACCGGAAAAATTCCGGCAAAAAAAATCATCCTCGTTTTGTTCCGCATCAGTGCAGGTCTTCTCCAGGTTAATGAGATAAATGTTTCATCTAAGTCAAAAACCGATAACGATCTGGTTTTGTATGATTCCTCGAGCAATCACTCTTGCCGTCTGATTTTGTCAGGTAAAAAAAATTGAGTTAAATTCAACGGTTTTTTTTTCGACCAAGTAAGTCGAAGTCAAACTATCCGCTGACGTAGGTAACACATATTATACCTTCAACGTAACCGCTTACGTAAAGGATGAAATTAATCTTGAGTCTCAAAAGGTTGATGTTCTGGACCTTCAAGAAAAGTATGTTCTGGCCTCTCTGGATGTTCTGGCCCTTCCACACCTGGAACCAGTTAACCCAGCTCGGTATAGTTATTCGGACATCGAACTGGTAATTGGTCAGGATTTTTATTAGCACATACGCTCACTCGATTATATTCACGATGCAGATTGAAAAACTCCAATGGTTTTTTGTCTGCCGGCTGAATGGGTTTTGAGTGGCTCACTCCCTTCATCGTCTGGCTTTTTGTCAACACGTTTCAAGTACAATGGCGAATTCGTGGAACTTGTTAGCCAAGTTAAATTGTGGTATGAGTTAGAAAACTATGACCCATGCAAGCATGCTGATGCTCGTTCCACAGCCAATCAGCGATCGCATAATCTTCTTGAATCAATAATGGGGTAGCAGTGGTGAAGTGGTTACGTCTCCGCCTCTCATTCGAAAGGTCGGATGTTCGAGGCCCAACATGATCCGTGCTCGTTGCTTGAGGGTGAGGCAACATTACCCAACCCAGAAAAATAACCAAAAAAATTGCATGTAGTTCTTAAGCAGGGGCACAACAGCGGTTCGCCGTGATGAGCTGTACAGCTCGTATGTTGGTCCTTTCCCTCGTGGATAAATGATCTTATTATTATACAATGATGGTGAACGGTGTTGGTTAGGAATGTTACTGGACGATGATAGCATTTCTTTACCCAACCTTTACTACTCAGAGCTGGCATAGTTCAAGATGTTTGAAAAAAGGCTCGACAAAGATATTGGTTTAAAGACTAAAGATAAAAAAGAGGACCTCGATAAAGGCTATGTCATTCCGGTTAAACAGCATGATTGGCAGCTCCGCTCCGCCCGTGAATGCTATTTACCCAATCAAACCAGATAAGGCTCGTCGGGTTATAAATGGCGCATCAAAACTTCACGGCCAATCTTGTAACAAATATCTGTTCGTTGGGCTTGATTTTTTGCAAAAATTGTTACAAGTGTTAATGCGCTTCCGCTAACATCAAATTGCCGTCTTCGCGGACATCGAGGATATGTTCTTCAAAGTTGGGGTACCCCCTTGTGATCAACCTTCTTTGCGCTGTTTGTGGCGCGAGAATGCCACATCGGATGAAGAAGTTATCCAGTATATCCGGCATATTTTCGGTGCTCGAGACTCTCCGACGTGTGCGAATTTCGCACTTCAGCAAACCGCCAGGAATTACGTTGTAATTTTTCCTGAAGCATCTAGCTCAGTACCTACTAGGTTCGTATTAAGATGAATACTTGGATTCATTTCAACACCGCAGTGACACAATGAAACTAAGCAAGGATCTGGTGAACTTGAGAAATAGGAGTGGAAATGACCATTTGAATTCTCATGTTTTTGGGTTAAAACGGAACCATCAGAGAGACTCTTTTGTTGTTAACGGTGGAGTTAACCGGGAGCTCCAAACATACGTTGCGCAACTAACTGTACTCAGTTTTGTTTCATCGTTCTTCGACCCTATTGGTCTGAAGGCTCCCTACACAGTAAGGGTCCGCCTGTTTCTCTAGGACATATGGCGCATAACTGGGCAACAATCGGATGATCCCTTACCAGAAGCGCTCCGGAAGCAATACCATGAGTGGCATTCAAGCATATTTGCCTTAGGAGAAAATCTGAACAACCGGTGCTACTTCAGTAATCCGTTTGATCAATGTGAGATCTATGTGTTTTGGGATAGCCCGAAAGATGTGTTTTAAGCGAGTGGTTTCCTCCGTGCCCGCATTATTGAGACTCAAAAACTGAAATTGCGGTCGTTTTCGTCAAATCAAGGGTAGCACCAATGGAGTCTTTATCCATTCTGAAGCTGGACTTGCAGTCAGCCTTCCTGGCATCTAGGTTGAAAGAAAATATACTCCGGGCATTTTTAACCGATGTAACCCACACCTTTATGTGGACCGATGGCACCACGATGTTGCAATTACTGGTTTTTGTCGCAAACCGTGTTTGTGAAATAAAAGAACGCGCCACTGTGAATCAATGGTTCTAAGTAAATAGTGGAGATAACCCCCCAGACACTGGGACACACGGAATTCCGGCGGAACACTTTAAAGAAAGCAGTTGGGTCAGAGTCCAAGTGTCTTTTTAGGCAGTGAAAGACCTTTCAAACCAAATCTGGATTTTTGTTACTAACATGAATTTGTTACTAACTAACCTTTCAAATGAATTTGTGGACGACACCATAGACAACTCAGCACATGCTCTCACGAGTTTTTCGAAGCGTTCAGAACCCGTATTTGTTTGTGAGAATTATAGTAGTTTTATAAAACTGCAGCGAAACATTTGCTTTATGTCAAGATTTTTGCCGCTACACGAGTACTTTGACGGATCTACCGCTCAAATAACCGATCGGGCCGAATTAGCAATTGCCGAAGATCAATTTTTACTTCAAACTCAATCCGAAATGTTCCCAGTTGATTTCAAAGAACTTCAATCCGGCACACCCGTAAAAATTTCTTTTCGCATTGCAGGTTGCTCACCGTTTTTCGGCCCTGGTGTTATCGCTTATTCCACCGGACGGATTCAACGCTTAGCCGTAATAAAATTTGAAACTAAGCATCCCTCCATCTTAGATTATCGTCACTTGTTGTTGAAACTGTTTCTGAGGCATCTGCACTTTGCTCACAACCATCATCAATTGGATTATTTGCAGTCCATAGTACATATGGGGTTTGTGGTGTTGGGTCTGCGAGCGGCCCTCCGTGCAATTGAAAGAAGTTGTCTTGTTTGCAGAAAACGCAGGGCAAGCACTTTACATCGTATAATGTCAGACCTCCCTATCAAATGGCTTGATTACCGCCATCGGAACTTCAGTAACTGTGGCGTGGTCCATTTTACGTGAATATTCGCCGCAGTTGAGAGAAAAATTGGTCTTGTCTGCTCTTCTGCATGACTACCTGTGCCGTGCACATCGAAATTGTTCCGTCTATAGACATCGGCTCCTGTGTCATGGGGATTGGAAGATTTATCGCCTGTCTTAGTACGCCAAATGTTGTGTGGTCAGACAACGGAACCAATTTTGTTTGAGCTGAGAAAAAACTTATATTTGCGTACCAATTTGGAACAAACAGACTCCCGAATTGTTAGTTCAGAAGGGTTTTAAATGAGAATACAACTCCCCTGGCGCGAACCATCACGGTGGGTCTTGAGAAAGGTTAAGGCGCAGCTGCAAACGCGTCTTCTATGCAATCATCGAAACTCGCAAGTTAACGGATGAGGTTTTGTCGACCACGTTTTGAAATGAATGCCCGTTCAAAAGCGCCTGGTGGTCCCGAATCAAAGGCCTTGCCATTTTCTCTTGAGTGAGCACTATGTTAACTTTCCGTCGCTAACACTTGATGAAAGTTTCGACCAGCGAAACCGCTATTTGAGAGCACAAGCTTACGCAAACGCTATTTGGCAATGTTGGCTGGGTTGAAGGAGAATGTTCCTTTCTAGAACAAGCGCTCAATGTGCCATGCCGATTCGAGCCGCGATTAAGGAACAGGTGATCTAGTCTGGGTTGTCCTTCCCAGCAGCCCTCGTGGTGCACTACCCTTTATATCGAGTAACTGCTTTATACTACGGCAAAGATAATGTGACTCGCTCCGCAAACGTTAAAACCCTATCGGGCCAATCAGTAAGAACCCTAGTTAAACCTGCTCCTGTTCTCGCCTCCTTGGGGTTTAAGGATGTTGCTGACCAAATAGTAAGTTAAAAATAAGTTTGAACTATAGTTGCATACAATACAAGGAAAGTACCCAAGCGTATACACAGTGCATCCAGGCCGAATCGCGCCAATCATTTCTTTTCTAAAACCTAATAATCCGCCGGACTTGACGGGACAAATATTAACGCTCCGTAACCGGGTTCGAAAACGTCAAAAAAACCTTTTCTGTTTAATTTAGCGATTTAAACTAGTTCATAAAAAGGCCATGGCCTTATTAGGTCTATTTATTAAAAGCTGGGAAAAAAAACATTTCATAATTTAATGTTAAATTTGTGCCAATTCTGATTCAACAAAACTATCTGCCCGACAGCACTTACGAACGACCAGAACAAAGCACAGTCGGAGATCTCAGAATAGCAAGAAGACGAGCTTTTTTGAAACTGAAAAAGCTACCACTCTAGAGAGGATTTTCGAACCTCTAAACTTGCAAAATCAGAAATTTCAATTTAAACTGCAAACAAACCCAGTGTACATAAGATTGCCGCACCTTTAAAATCAGAAAATCAAGAAAGTTATTTTTCAGAAGAATTAAATCCCACTTTAGACACGATTGTCGAACCTCTAAGATCAGCAATCAAGATTTTTTGAAAAAGAGAAACATACCACTATAGCGAGGATTGTCGAACTTCTAAGATCAGCTAATCAAGAATTTTTGTATAGAAATTGATCCCACTATAGAGAAGATTGTCGAACCTCAAAGATCTGCAAATCAAGATTTTTTTGCAAAAAAATAATCCCACTATATAGAGGATTGTCGGATCTGTAAGAAATGCAAACCAAGAACATCATTTTCAACACAAAAATGTCCCGCTGTTGAAAGGACTTTCGGATCTCAAAATTAGCGAACTCAAGATATTCAATTAAAACAGAAACTAAATATTCCAGTTTAGAGAGGATTGTTGAAACTTTAAGATCTGCAAATCAAGAGTTTTTTTGCAAAAAAAAACTATCTCATTTATAATGATTGTCGGATCTCTAAGATTTTCAAATCAAAAATTCAATTTAAACAGAAAATTATCCCACTTTTGAAAAGACTATCGGATCTCGAAATTAGCGAAATCAAGATATTCAATTTAAACAGAAAAAAAATATCACAATGTAGAGAGAATTGTCGGACTTCTAGTTTTTGCAAAATCTGGAAAATTATTTTATACAGAAATAGATCCCATTTTTGAGAGTATTATCGAACCACCAATATCAGCAAATCAAAAAAAAATACCTTACAAAGATTTAGTCCCACTATCGAGGGGATTGTCGAACCTCTAAGACCAGCAAACCAAACTTTTTTAAGAGAAACAACCACACTATCGAGAGGACTTTTGAACCTCTAAAACTAGCAAATTAAGAAACTCATTTGAAACAGAAAATTATCTCACTGTTGAAAAGATCTCTAACATTAGCGAAATCAAAAATAATTTTCCAACAGAAAAAAATAAATAACAGTATAGAGAGGGTTGTCGCTCCTCTGAGATTAGCAAAATCTTAAAACTGATTTTAAACAGTAACTGTTGCACTGTAAAAAAGATTTCCAGACCTCTAAGATTAGCAAAGTCAAGAAATTTTTTTAAAAAAACAATTCCACTAAAGAAAAGAGTGTCAGAAATCTAAGGTAATCAAAATGAAAAATAAAATTATGATTAGAAAACGATCTCAACTTAGATGGGATTGTCGGATCTCTAAGGTTAGCAAATCAAGAAAATAGTTTAAAACAGAAAGACATCACACTGTTGAAGGATTTTCTGATCTCTAACAATTGCAAAACTAAAATAAATTTTTTTCTAAAACCGAGAAAACTACCACTCTAGAGAGGTTGTCGAGCCTCTAAACTTTTTCAAAATCAGAAATTTCATTTTAAGCTGGAAATACTCCCAGTGTACATAAGATTGTCGCACCTTTAAGTTCAGCAAATCAAAAAACTTATTTTTTTTTGGAAGAATTAAATCCCACTACAGAGACGATTGTCGAACCTATAAGATCTGCAAATTAAAAAAATTACCTTGCAAAGAAAAAAGTCCCGCTATCGAGAGGATTGTCGAGCCTCTAAGACCAGCGAATCAAAGACTTTAAAAAAAAGATCCCACTATCGAGAGGATTTTTGGACCTCTAAAACTAGCAAGTCAAGAAACTCATTTGAAACAGAAAATTATCTCAATGTTGAAACGATTTTCAGATCTCAAAAGTAGCAAAATCAAGATATTCAATTTGAAAAGAAAAAAAATATCCCATTGTAGAGAGGATTATCGAACCTACAAGATCAGCAAAGTAAAAAGTTTACCTTGCAAATAAAAAAGTCCCACTATCGAGAGGATTGTCGAACCTCTAAGAACAGCAAATCAAAAACTTTAAAAAAAAGATCCCACTATCGAGAGGATTTTTGGACGTCTAAAACAAGCAAGTCAAGAAACTCATTTGAAACAGAAAATTATCTCAATGTTGAAACGATTTTCAGATCTCAAAAGTAGCGAAATCAAGATATTCAATTTAAAAAGAAAAAAAATATCCCATTGTAGAGAGAATTATCGAACCTACAAGATCAGCAAAGTAAAAAGTTTACCTTGCAAAGAAAAAAGTCCCACTATCGAGAGGATAGTCGAACCACTAAGGCCATCAAATAAAAAACTTTAAAAAAAAGATCGCACTATCGAGATGATTTTTGGACCTCTAAAACTAGCAAGTCAAGAAACTCATTTGAAACAGAAAATTATCTCACTGTTGAAAGGACTTTCGGATCTCTAACATTAGCCAAACCAAAAAAATTTTTCCATTTGAAAAAAATAAAAAAATCCCAGTATAGAGAAGGTTGTCGCTCCTCTGAGAGTAGCAAAATCATGAAATTGATTTTAAACAGTAACTGTTGCACTGTAAAAAAAAAGATTTCCGGACTTCTCAGGTTAGCAAAGTCAAGAATTTTTTTTAAGAAAAACAATTCCACTTAAGAAAGGAGTGTCAGAATTCTAAGGTATGCAAATTCAAGAAGAAAATTATGAATAGAAAACGATCTCAACTTAGATGGGATTGTCGGATCTGTAAAATAAGCAAATCAAGAAAATATTTTAAAACAGAAAGACATCCCACTGTTGAAGGATTTTCTGATCTCTAACTATTGCAAAACTCAAATATAGTTTTTTTTTTCTAAAACCGAAAAAACTACCACTCTAGAGAGGATCGTCGAGCCTCTAAAATTTTTTCAAAATCAGAAACTTCATTTTAAGCTGCAAGTACTCCCATTGTACATAAGATTGTCGCCCCTATAAGTTCAGCAAATCTAAAAACTTATTTTTTTAGAAGAATTAAATCCCACAACAGAGACGATTGTCGAACTTCTAAGATCTGCAAATCTTTTTTTTGCGCAAAAACAATCCCACTATAGAGAGGATTGTCGGATCTCTAAGATTATCAAATCAAGAACTTCATTTTAAACAGAAAGTTATCCCACTGTTGAAAATGCTTTCGGATCTCAAAATTAGCGAATTCAAGATACTTATTTTAAACAGAAAAAAAATTATCCCAAAATCTGGAAATATCCCAAATTTTGCAAAATTTGGAAATTTATTATAAACAGAAAATGATCCCAATGTAGAGAGGACTATCGAACCTCCAAGATCATCTAATCAAAACAAAAAGTTTACCTTGCAAAGAAAAAAGTCCCACTATCGAGAGGATCGTCAAACCTCTAAGAACAGCAAATCAAAGACTTTAAAAAAATGATCGCACTATCGAGAGGACTTTTGGACCTCTAAAACTATCAAATCAAGAAACTCATTTGAGAAAGAAAATAATCCCACTATAGAGAGGATTGTCGGTTCTCTAGGATTAGCAAATCAAGAAAATCATATTACACAGAAAATTATCCCACTGTTGAAAGGATTTTCGGATCTCAAAATTAGAGAAATCAAGATATTCACTTAAAACAGATATAAAATACTCCAGTTTGAAGAGGATAGTCGAACCTTTAAGATCTGCAAATCAAGAGTTTTTTTTGCAAAGGAATAACCCTACTATTGAGGATTGTCAGCTCTCTAAGACTATCAAATCAAAAATTGAAATTAAACAAAAAGTTATCCCACTGTTGAAAGGACTTTCGCATCTCGAAGTTAGCGAAATCAAGATTTTCAATTCAAACAGAAAAAAAAAATTATCCCAGGATAGAGAGGGTTGTCGAACTTCTAGTTTTTGCAAAATCTGGAAAAATTATTATAAACAGAAATTGATCGCATTGTAGAGAAGATTATTGAACCTCCAAGATCAGCAAATCAAAAAGTTTACCTTACAAAGAAAATAGTCCCACTAGCTAGAGGATTGTGGAACCTCTAATACCAGCAAATCAAAGACTTTTAAAAAAAGGTCGCAATATCGAGAGGACTTTTGGGCTTCTAAAACTAACAAATCAAAAAACTCATTTGAGAAAGGAAATAATCCCACTATAGAGAGGATTCTCGGATCTCTAGGATTAGCAAATCAAGAAAATCATAATACACAGAAAATAGTCCCACTATCGAGAGAATTGTCGAACCTCTAAGACCAGCAAATCAAAGATTTAAAAAAAATGATTCCACTATCGAGAGGACTTTTGGACCACTAAAACTAGCAAATCAAGAACTTCATTTTAAACAGAAAGTTATCCCACTGTTGAAAATGCTTTCGGATCTCAAAATTAGCGAATTCAAGATACTTATTTTAAACAGAAAAAAAATTATCCCAAAATCTGGAAATATCCCAAATTTTGCAAAATTTGGAAATTTATTATAAACAGAAAATGATCCCAATGTAGAGAGGACTATCGAACCTCCAAGATCATCTAATCAAAACAAAAAGTTTACCTTGCAAAGAAAAAAGTCCCACTATCGAGAGGATCGTCAAACCTCTAAGAACAGCAAATCAAAGACTTTAAAAAAATGATCGCACTATCGAGAGGACTTTTGGACCTCTAAAACTATCAAATCAAGAAACTCATTTGAGAAAGAAAATAATCCCACTATAGAGAGGATTGTCGGTTCTCTAGGATTAGCAAATCAAGAAAATCATATTACACAGAAAATTATCCCACTGTTGAAAGGATTTTCGGATCTCAAAATTAGAGAAATCAAGATATTCACTTAAAACAGATATAAAATACTCCAGTTTGAAGAGGATAGTCGAACCTTTAAGATCTGCAAATCAAGAGTTTTTTTTGCAAAGGAATAACCCTACTATTGAGGATTGTCAGCTCTCTAAGACTATCAAATCAAAAATTGAAATTAAACAAAAAGTTATCCCACTGTTGAAAGGACTTTCGCATCTCGAAGTTAGCGAAATCAAGATTTTCAATTCAAACAGAAAAAAAAAATTATCCCAGGATAGAGAGGGTTGTCGAACTTCTAGTTTTTGCAAAATCTGGAAAAATTATTATAAACAGAAATTGATCGCATTGTAGAGAAGATTATTGAACCTCCAAGATCAGCAAATCAAAAAGTTTACCTTACAAAGAAAATAGTCCCACTAGCTAGAGGATTGTGGAACCTCTAATACCAGCAAATCAAAGACTTTTAAAAAAAGGTCGCAATATCGAGAGGACTTTTGGGCTTCTAAAACTAACAAATCAAAAAACTCATTTGAGAAAGGAAATAATCCCACTATAGAGAGGATTCTCGGATCTCTAGGATTAGCAAATCAAGAAAATCATAATACACAGAAAATAGTCCCACTATCGAGAGAATTGTCGAACCTCTAAGACCAGCAAATCAAAGATTTAAAAAAAATGATTCCACTATCGAGAGGACTTTTGGACCACTAAAACTAGCAAATCAAGAAACTCATTTAAAAAATAAAAATATCCCACTGTTGAGAGGACTTTCGGATCTCTAACATAAGCGATTTCAAAAAATAAAAAACTTGAATAGAAAAAAAAATTTATCCCAGTATAGAGAGAGTTGTCGCACCTCTAAGATTAGCAAAATCAAAAAACTGATTTTAAACAGAAACTGTTGCACTGTAAAAAGGATTTCCGGACTTCTAAGATTAGCAAATTCAAGAACTTTCTTTGAAAAAATTAATTCCAAAGTAGAGTGGAGTGTCAGACATTAAGGATATGCAAATTCAAGAAAAATATTATGAATAGAAAACGATCTCAACTTAGATAGGGTTGTCGGATCTGCAAAATAAGCAAATCAAGAAAATAGTTGAAAACAGAAAGATATCCCACTGTTGAAGGATCTTCTGATCTCTAACTATTGCAAAACTCAAATATAGTTTTTTTTTCTAAAACCGAAAAAACTACCACTCTAGAGAGGATTGTCGAGCCTCTAAAACTTTTTCAAAATCAGAAACTTCGATTTTATTATAATAGGTTACCTTGCTAAGAAAAAAGTCCCACTATCGAGAAGATTGTCGAACCTCTAAAACTATCAAATCAAGAAACTCATTTGAAAAAGAAAAATATCACACTGTTGAGAGGACTTTCGGATCTCTAGCATAAGCGATTTCAAAAAAAATTACACAGAAAAGAATTATATACCAGTCTAGAGAGGGTTGTCGCACCTCTAAGATTAGCAAAATCAAAAACTGATTTTAAAGAGAAACTGTTGCACTGTAAAAAAGATTTCGGACTTCTAAGATTAGCAAAGTAAAGAATTTTCTTTGAAAAAATTAATCCCAAATAGAGAGGAGTGTCATTTAAGATATGCAAACTCAAGAAAAGTGTTATGAATAGAAAACTATCTCAACTTAGATGTGATTGTCGGATCTGTAAGATTAGCAAATGAAGAGTTTTTTCTTTTAAAAAATCCTATTGCAAAGAGTCCTGTCGGATCTCTAAGGTTAGCACATCAAAATTCAATTTAAAAAGAAAGTTATCCCACTGTTGAAAGGACTTTTGGATGTCGAAATTAGCGAAATCAAGATATTCAATTCAAACAGAAAAAAATTATCCCAGTTTAGAGAGGGTTGTCGAAAGTCTAATTTTTGCAAAATCTGGAAATTTATTTTGAACAGAAACTGATCACATTGTAGAGAAGATTATCGAAACTCCAATATCAGCAAATCGTAAAATTTATCTTACAAAGAATTTAGTCCCACTATCGAGGGGATTGTCAAACCTCTAAGACCAACAAATCAAAAACTTTAAAAAAAAGATCCCACTATCGAGAGGATTTTTGGACCTCTAAAACTAGCAAGTCAAGAAACTCATTTGAAACAGAAAATTATCTCAATGTTGAAACGATTTTCAGATCTCAAAAGTAGCAAAATCAAGATATTCAATTTAAAAAGAAAAAAAATATCCCATTGTAGAGAGGATTATCGAACCTACAAGATCAGCAAAGTAAAAAGTTTACCTTGCAAATAAAAAAGTCCCACTATCGAGAGGATTGTCGAACCTATAAGATCTGCAAATTAAAAAAATTACCTTGCAAAGAAAAAAGTCCCGCTATCGAGAGGATTGTCGAGCCTCTAAGACCAGCGAATCAAAGACTTTAAAAAAAAGATCCCACTATCGAGAGGATTTTTGGACCTCTAAAACTAGCAAGTCAAGAAACTAATTTGAAAAAGAAAATTATCTCAATGTTGAAACGATTTTCAGATCTCAAAAGTAGCAAAATCAAGATATTCAATTTAAAAAGAAAAAAAATATCCCATTGTAGAGAGGATTATCGAACCTACAAGATCAGCAAAGTAAAAAGTTTACCTTGCAAATAAAAAAGTCCCACTATCGAGAGGATTGTCGAACCTCTAAGAACAGCAAATCAAAAACTTTAAAAAAAAAGATCCCACTATCGAGAGGATTTTTGGACGTCTAAAACAAGCAAGTCAAGAAACTCATTTGAAACAGAAAATTATCTCAATGTTGAAACGATTTTCAGATCTCAAAAGTAGCGAAATCAAGATATTCAATTTAAAAAGAAAAAAAATATCCCATTGTAGAGAGAATTATCGAACCTACAAGATCAGCAAAGTAAAAAGTTTACCTTGCAAAGAAAAAAGTCCCACTATCGAGAGGATAGTCGAACCACTAAGGCCATCAAATGAAAAACTTTAAAAAAAAGATCGCACTATCGAGATGATTTTTGGACCTCTAAAACTAGCAAGTCAAGAAACTCATTTGAAACAGAAAATTATCTCACTGTTGAAAGGACTTTCGGATCTCTAACATTAGCCAAACCAAAAATTTTGTTCCTTTTGAAAAAAATAAAAAAATCCCAGTATAGAGAAGGTTGTCGCTCCTCTGAGAGTAGCAAAATCTTGAAATTGATTTTAAACAGTAACTGTTGCACTGTAAAAAAAAGATTTCCGGACTTCTCAGGTTAGCAAAGTCAAGAATTTTTTTTAAGAAAAACAATTCCACTTAAGAAAGGAGTGTCAGAATTCTAAGGTATGCAAATTCAAGAAGAAAATTATGAATAGAAAACGATCTCAACTTAGATGGGATTGTCGGATCTGTAAAATAAGCAAATCAAGAAAATATTTTAAAACAGAAAGACATCCCACTGTTGAAGGATTTTCTGATCTCTAACTATTGCAAAACTCAAATATAGTTTTTTTTTTCTAAAACCGAAAAAACTACCACTCTAGAGAGGATCGTCGAGCCTCTAAAATTTTTTCAAAATCAGAAACTTCATTTTAAGCTGCAAGTACTCCCATTGTACATAAGATTGTCGCCCCTATAAGTTCAGCAAATCAAAAAACTTATTTTTTTAGAAGAATTAAATCCCACACTTATTTTAAACAGAAAAAAATTATCCCAAAATCTGGAAATATCCCAAAATTTGCAAAATTTGGAAATTTATTATAAACAGAAAATGATCCCAATGTAGAGAGGATTATCGAACCTCCAAGATCATCTAATCAAAACAAAAAGTTTACCTTGCAAAGAAAAAAGTCCCACTATCGAGAGGATCGTCAAACCTCTAAGAACAGCAAATCAAAGACTTTAAAAAAATGATCGCACTATCGAGAGGACTTTTGGACCTCTAAAACTATCAAATCAAGAAACTCATTTGAGAAAGAAAATAATCCCACTATAGAGAGGATTGTCGGTTCTCTAGGATTAGCAAATCAAGAAAATCATATTACACAGAAAATTATCCCACTGTTGAAAGGATTTTCGGATCTCAAAATTAGAGAAATCAAGATATTCACTTAAAACAGATATAAAATACTCCAGTTTGAAGAGGATAGTCGAACCTTTAAGATCTGCAAATCAAGAGTTTTTTTTGCAAAGGAATAATCCTACTATTGAGGATTGTCAGCTCTCTAAGATTATCAAATCAAAAATTGAAATTAAACAAAAAGTTATCCCACTGTTGAAAGGACTTTCGCATCTCGAAATTAGCGAAATCAAGATTTTCAATTCAAACAGAAAAAAAAATTATCCCAGGATAGAGAGGGTTGTCGAACTTCTAGTTTTTGCAAAATCTGGAAAAATTATTATAAACAGAAATTGATCGCATTGTAGAGAAGATTATTGAACCTCCAAGATCAGCAAATCAAAAAGTTTACCTTACAAAGAAAATAGTCCCACTAGCTAGAGGATTGTGGAACCTCTAATACCAGCAAATCAAAGACTTTTAAAAAAAGGTCGCAATATCGAGAGGACTTTTGGGCTTCTAAAACTAACAAATCAAAAAACTCATTTGAGAAAGGAAATAATCCCACTATAGAGAGGATTCTCGGATCTCTAGGATTAGCAAATCAAGAAAATCATAATACACAGAAAATAGTCCCACTATCGAGAGGATTGTCGAACCTCTAAGACCAGCAAATCAAAGATTTAAAAAAAATGATTCCACTATCGAGAGGACTTTTGGACCACTAAAACTAGCAAATCAAGAAACTCATTTAAAAAATAAAAATATCCCACTGTTGAGAGGACTTTCGGATCTCTAACATAAGCGATTTCAAAAAATAAAAAACTTGAATAGAAAAAAAAAATTTATCCCAGTATAGAGAGAGTTGTCGCACCTCTAAGATTAGCAAAATCAAAAAACTGATTTTAAACAGAAACTGTTGCACTGTAAAAAGGATTTCCGGACTTCTAAGATTAGCAAATTCAAGAACTTTCTTTGAAAAAATTAATTCCAAAGTAGAGTGGAGTGTCAGACATTAAGGATATGCAAATTCAAGAAAAATACTATGAATAGAAAACGATCTCAACTTAGATAGGGTTGTCGGATCTGTAAAATAAGCAAATCAAGAAAATAGTTTAAAACAGAAAGATATCCCACTGTTGAAGGATTTTCTGATCTCTAACTATTGCAAAACTCAAATATAGTTTTTTTTTCTAAAACCGAAAAAACTACCACTCTAGAGAGGATTGTCGAGCCTCTAAAATTTTTTCAAAATCAGAAACTTCGATTTTATTATAAACAGAAATTGATCCCATTGTAGATAGGTTACCTTGCTAAGAAAAAAGTCCCACTATCGAGAGGATTGTCGAACCTCTAAAACTATCAAATCAAGAAACTCATTTGAAAAAGAAAAATATCACACTGTTGAGAGGACTTTCGGATCTCTAGCATAAGCGATTTCAAAAAAAAATTACACAGAAAAGAATTATATACCAGTCTAGAGAGGGTTGTCGCACCTCTAAGATTAGCAAAATCAAAAACTGATTTTAAAGAGAAACTGTTGCACTGTAAAAAAAGATTTCGGACTTCTAAGATTAGCAAAGTCAAGAATTTTCTTTGAAAAAATTAATCCCAAATAGAGAGGAGTGTCATTTAAGATATGCAAACTCAAGAAAAGTGTTATGAATAGAAAACGATCTCAACTTAGATGTGATTGTCGGATCTGTAAGATTAGCAAATGAAGAGTTTTTTCTTTTAAAAATCCTATTGTAAAGAGTCCTGTCGGATCTCTAAGGTTAGCACATCAAAATTCAATTTAAAAAGAAAGTTATCCCACTGTTGAAAGGACTTTTGGATGTCGAAATTAGCGAAATCAAGATATTCAATTCAAACAGAAAAAAATTATCCCAGTTTAGAGAGGGTTGTCGAAAGTCTAATTTTTGCAAAATCTGGAAATTTATTTTGAACAGAAACTGATCACATTGTAGAGAAGATTATCGAAACTCCAATATCAGCAAATCGTAAAATTTATCTTAAAAAGAATTTAGTCCCACTATCGAGGGGATTGTCAAACCTCTAAGACCAACAAATCAAAAATTTTTTAAAGAAATTAATCCCACTATCGAGAGGACTTTTGGACCTCTAAAACTAGCAAATCAGGAAATTTATTTGAAACAGAAAATTATCTCACTATTGAAAGGACTTTGGGATCTCTAACAGAAGCGAAATCAAAAAAAAAATTCAAACAGAAAAAAAAATCCCAGTATAGAGAGGGTTGTCGCACCTCTAAGATAAACAAAATCGAAAAACTGAATTTAAACAATAACTGTTGCACTGTAAAAAAGTTTTTACGGACATCTAAGATATGCAAATTCAAGAACAGTATTATAAACAGAAAACGATCTCAACTTAGATGGGATCGTCGGATCTCTAAGATTATTAAATCAAGTAATTCATTTTAAACAGAATGTTATCCCACTGTTGAAAGGACTTTCAGATCTCAAAAGTAGCGAAATCAAAACATTCAATTTAAACAGAAAAAAAATATCCCATTGTATCGAGGATTATTGAACCTCTAAGACCAGCAAGTCAAAGACTTTTTAAAAAATGATCCCAATATCAAGAGAACATTTGGACCTCTAAAACTAGCGAATCAAGAAACTCATTTAAAAAAGAAAATTATCCCACTGCTGAGAGGACTTTCGGATCTCTAATATAAACGATTTCAAAAAAGAAATTTTAAACAGAAAAAAATATATCCCAGTTTAGAAAAGGTTGTCGAACCTCATTTTTTTGCAAACTATGGAAACTTTTTGTAAACAGAAAAGGATCGCATTGCAGATAGGATTATTGACCTACAAAATCAGCAAATCAAAAAGTTTACCTTACAAAGAAAATAGTCCCACTATCGAGAGGATTGTCGAACCTCCAAGACCAGCAAACCAAAGACTTTTTTAATAAAAATAATCCCACTATCGAGAGAATTTTTGGACCTCTAAAGCTACAAACGAGAAACTTATTTGAAAAAGAAAATTATCCCACTCTTGAGAGGACTTTCGGAACTCTAAAATTAGCAATTTCAAAAAAAAAATTTGAACAGAAAAAAATATATCCCAGTATAGCGAGGGTTGTCGCACCTCTGAGATTAGAAAAATCAAAAATTTGATTTGAAACAGAAACCGTTGAACTGTAAAAAAGATTTCAAGACTTCTAAGATTACCAAAGTCAAATATTTTCTTGGAAAAAATTATTCTCAAAGTCGAGAAGAGTGTCAGACGTTTAAGATGTGTAAGTTCAAGAAAAGTATTATGAATAGAAAACGATCTTAACTTAGATAGGATTGTCGGATCTCTAAGATTAGCAAGACAAGAGTTTTTTTTAAAAACAACTCCTATTGTAGAGAGTCCTGACGGATCTGTAAGGTTAGCAAATCAAGAAAGTCATTTAAAACAGAAAGTTATCCCTGTTTAGAGAGGGTTGTCGAAACTCTTATTTTAAAAAAATCTGGAAAACTATTGTAAACCGTAAAGGATCCCATTGCAGAGAAGATTATCGACCTCCAAGATCAGCAAATCAAGAAATTTACCCGACAAAGAAAATAATCCTACATCGAGAGGATTGTCGAACCTCTAAGATCAGCAAATCAAAAATTAAAAATCCACCATTGAGAGGATTTTTGGACCTCTAAACCTAGCAAGTCCAGAAACTCATTTTAAACAGAAAAAGATACTACTGTTGACAGGACTTTCGGATCTCTAACATTAGCGAAATCAAGTTATTTTTTCAAACATAAAAAAGTAAATCCCAGTATGGAGAGGGTTGTCGCACCTCTAAGATTGGCAAAATCAACAAATTCACTCTGAACAGAAAGTTAAACTTAAAAAAAAATTCGGACCTCTAGGATTAGCAAACCAAGAGTTTTATTCGCACTTAAAATTATCCCACTGTAGAAAGGATTTTTGGACCACTGAGATTAGCAAAGTCAAGAAACATATTTTAAAACGAAAATAGGATGGTCGGATCTTTATAACTAGCAAACCAAGAATTTTATTTTGAGCAGAAAAGTATCCCAATGTAACGAGGATTATCGGTCCTCTAAGACTAGCAGCATCAAGAATTTTATGTTAAACAGATAATATTCCATTGAAAGAAACTTTGTCACACTTCTGAGGCTAGCAAAGTAAAGAAATTTTTTTAGAACAAAAAGTGATCCCTTTATATAGAGGATTGTCCGACCTCTAAGATTAGCAAAATCAAGTTTTATTGATTTTGCCTTTTTTGTTTTAAATGGATTTCTTGATTTTGCTAATTTTAGCGATCCGACAATCCTATCTAAGTTGAGATCGTTTTCTATTCATAATAATTATCTTGAATTTGCATATCTCAGATATCTGACACTCCTCTCTACTTTGGGATTTCTTTTTTGAAAGAAAATTCTTGACTTTGCTAATCTTAGAGGTCCGAAGTTTTGTTACAGTGCAACAGTTTCTGTTCAGAGTGAATTTCTTGATTTTGCTAATCTTAGAGGTGCGACAACCCTCTCCAAACTGGGATATACTTTTTAAATGTTTGAAAAAATTATCTTGTTTTCGCTAATGTTAGAGATCCGAAAGTCCTTTCAACAGTAGTATCTTTTTCTGTTTAAAAAAAATTTCTTGACTTTGCTATTCTTAAGGGTCTGATAATCCTCTCTACAGTGGAGTCATATTCTGTTTAAAATAAATTTCTTGATTTGCAAAACCTTGATTAAGAATATACCGCCACCCCCCCTCAAATCTGGTTCCCAAATTATCCAACTGGTCCTCCCTTTGGTATATTTTTGTGACAACCATTTTTCGCTGAGCAGCCTCAAAACTGGAAAATCATTTTGGCCGACTTAAAAAAAAGTCTTTGAAAAACTACCTAGAAATTATTGGCCGACCTAAAAATTGGGCGACCTGACAAATTTCTTTTGAAAAACTACCCAGCCCCAGAAAAAATTCTGCGCCACTGCCGTCACTAATCAATCGTTTGTTGGTAATTTCCTCTACTGCAGTAGGAATTCAGTTTAAACAGAACATATAAACAAACTTACACGTCTTCACAGTAACTTCGGGCAGCTGTCATGTTTCTGAACCTCGGGTGGTCGTTTGGTCTGAAATAACCTGATTACTATGAAATATAATTAAAACACTTACAAAAATTGAAGCAAAAAAGCCTAAAATTAGGCAATTGGTGCTCCTCTCGCTAAAACTCGGAATTAATTTATCATATCATTAAACCTTAATTAGTTTTAACTGTAATCAAATGAAACTACAGTTCTGTGAATTTTGATTATTGCTCTTATCGCAACAGTCAACAAAAACTACACATATGATCATGGCGGATTTAAGATTGTAGCATGGGGTTTTATATTTTCAAAAAAAATCAAAAAACACGTCGAACATTTTTTAAACTCTACTGAATATGTTTTTTGAACTATCCTATGAACGTTTTTTGCCAAAGTTTTTTTGGCTTTTTTCAATAGAAGGCAAAAATGTTGGAAAGTCTTGACTGATAAATTGTGCTTTTTTTCGGCAAGCAGACCAAAAAATTTGTATACGATCGACCCAAACAAGTATGATCAAATGCGAAAAGAGCCCGGGTTGACAAAAAATGCTTGTCATACAATTCCATACTATGGAAAAACTGCTTTTCTTAAAAATCCATTCAATTCCATAGAATAAAAAAATCGTATGAAATTCACATGATAACCAATTTTTCCATACAATGGAATTGTATGATAGCCATTTTTTCCATTAAATGGAATTGTATGATAGGTGTTTTTGCCTTAAACCAAAATGTTGTTTTTTCTGTCTAACTTCATTTTCTGAAACAATTTGGGTTCTGTTTGCAGCAGCACCCAAGTGACAAAGACCTTGGTTACTCAGAGCACCAAAGGTTGGACGGTCTTGCTTTTACAATGCATAGAAAACGACCTGAGTTGTCTTCGAGCTGTCTTGCACAAATGATATAACAAAAGTAACAAACTTTTAGTTTTTACCAAAATTTATTGTATCCAGGACTACGTTATGCACACAAAAAAATAAATTTTGCATGCAAAAAAAATTTTCGGAAAATGTTTGTTTGCGTAGAAAATTTGATTTGCGGTTTAAAAAAAATTAAAAAACTTTGGGGCAATTTTTCAAAATTACTTGTGTCGCGGCTAAAATTTTGTTTATCGAAAAAATGATTATCATAACATTTTCATAGAATGGAAATCGTCTGATAAACATTTTTTGTCAAAAAAATCAAAGAAAATGGGCCAACTTGATCCAACTTAATCAGAAAACGAATCAAGCTCATTTAAATTTACAAAAAAAAGTTTTTTTATAGGTTTCCCTGAAAAAAAAAATTCAAAGAAAAAACTGCATATCATACAATTTTTATAAATGGAAATCCTATGATAAACATTTTTTCCTAGAACCCATGCATGGAATTGTATGATAATCATTTTTTTCGCATAAAAATGTGAGACAAGCATTTTTTTCTATGAAGGTCAACCCGGGAGAATAGTGATCACACGGGTCGAAATTTACAGCCATTTTCGACTTTCGCTTTTCATGGAGTGCCATTTTTCGGAAAAGTCAGCTGAATGAACTTAAGTTTTAGCTCATTCAGTTTCCTGATTTCAGTTAAAAACTACAGTCAGAGACCACTACTTATTAACTCTAGCTGGTTGACCTCCATACACCGAAATCGCTCATCAATGGTTTTTTTGCGTGCAAAGGTTATTTTTTTGTGCGCATAAAGTAGTCCTGGATACGGTAACATTGGCTGTTTTTTCTTTTCACTTTATAGTTTTTTTGAAAAACGCTGAAAATTCCTATTATTTTGTATGGCATGTTTTTGAATGCCTTGATCAACGTTTGACAATTTATAATTCAAAAAATTGTAATAATCTTCATTGGAAACTTTTCCAAAGAGTAAAAGTATTTTACTTTTTTTTATATCATTTGTGAAAGACAGCTCGACGACAATTCAGGTAGTTTTCTATGCATTGTAAAGGCAAGACCGTCCAACCCTCGCTGCTTTGAAAAACCAAGGTCTTTGTCACTTGTGTTGGGTTGCAAACACAACGCAACATTTTTCCAAAAACAAAATTAGAACCAAAAAACTACTTTGGCTGATGGAAAAACACCTATCATACAATTTCCAACCCGAGTTAATTAAACAAAAACGTGGCAGAAAAAACCTCAATCGTTAGCTTGCGAGTTCCAATGATTGTGTAGAAGACGCGTTTGCAAGTGCGCGCTAACTTTTCCCAAGACTCACCATGATGCGGCGCGCCAGGAGGATTGTATTTCCATTTAATCCCTTTATGAACTAACAATGCGGGAGCCTGTCTGTTCCAACTTTGTACGCAAAGCATAAGTTCTTTCTCAGTTAAAACGAAAGTGGTACCGTTGTTTGACCACGCAGCACTTGGCTTACTACGACGGGCGATAAATCTTTCAATCCCCATGACGCAAGAGCCGGTGTCCATGGATGGAACAATTTCGATATTCACGGCACGGAGGGTCATGCAGAAGAACAGAAAAGCCCAATTTTTATCACTACTTTGGCGAATAGTCACATAAATTGAACCATAACAATCCACACCACAGTTACTGAAAGGCCGATGGCGGTAACCAAGCCGTTTGACAAGGAGGTAGGATATCAAAGGATGTAACGTGTTTGCCTTGCGTTTTCTGTGATCAAAACAAACTCTTTCAATTGCATGGAGGGCCGCTCGCTAACCCAACACCACAAATCTCATATGTTCTGGGGAACACAAGTGTTGATTGTTATGGGCAAAGTGCAGATGCCTCAGAAACAAACTCACCAACAAGGGACGATAATCTAAGATGATAGAATGCCTTGTTTCAAAATTTGTTTCGGCCCAGCATTGAATTTGTCCCGTGGAACGAATGAAGCCACTGTGGCCGATAAGCGGTTAGTTGTATGCATTGTGACCAGACTTTTTTACGGGTATGCCAGACTGAAATTCTTTGAACTCAACCGGGAACATTTCGGATTGGTTTAAAGTAAAAATTTATCTTCAGCAATTACTAATTCGGCCCGATCGGTTATTTGAGCAGTAGATCCGTCAAAGTGCTTGTGTAGCGGCAAAAACCTTGAAATAAATCAAACGTATCGCTGCAATTTCGTATTACTACTATACTTCTCCCAAACAAATACGGGTTCTGACCGCTTCGAAAACTGGTGAGAACATGTGCTGTGTTGTCTATGATGTCGTCCACAGATTCATTTGAAAGGATATTAGTAACAACATCCAGATTTGGTTTGAAAGGTCTTTCACTGCCTACCAAAATAGCTTGGACTCTGACCCAACTGCTTTCTTTATGGCGTTCCGCCGAAATTCTGTGTGTCCCAGTGTCTGCGGGGTTATCTCCACTATATACTTGGAACCATTGATTTACAGTGGCGCGTTCTTTTATTTCACAAACACGATTCGCGACGAAAACCAGTTATTGAAACATTGTGGTGCTATCGTTTTACATAAAGGTGCGGGTTACATCGGTTGAAAATGTTCAGAGTATATTTTCCTTCAATCTAGATGACAGCAAGGCAGCCTGCAAGTCCAGCTTCGGAATGGACTAAAACTTCATTGGTGCTACCCTTGATTTGCCAGAAACGACCGCAATTTCAGTTTTTGAGTCTCAATAATATTTTTAGGAAACAGGCGTTATTTACCGTGTAGAAAGCCACCAGATCAATAGGGTCGAAGACCGATGAAACAAAGCTGTGAACATTTTGTTGCGTAGGGGATGTTTAGAGTTCACGATTAACTTCACGGCTAGCAAAAAGAGAGTCATTTCCATGGTTCCACTTTAACCCTATCACATGAGAAATCAATTGGTCACTGCCAGTCGCAATGTCCTTAACTTTTGCAACAACAGCAATTGAATGGTTTAAAGTTTCTTCAATTGCAAGAACAATACTAACAAACTTGGTAGGACGGAATAATCACATTTTAAGAAGGTTCACCAGATCCTTGCTTACTCTCATTGTGTAATTGCGATTTTCGATGGAAATCAAGTAATCATCCATGTAGAACCTACCAAGTACCGCTCTAGATGCTTCAGAAAAAAATTTCAACGTTATCCCTGGCGGTTTGCGAAAGTGCGAAAATCGCGCACATCGGAGAGTTGCGAGCACCGAAAATATGCCGGATAAACTGCAGAACGTTCACATGCGATGTGTCATCCTCGAGCCACAAAAAGCGCAAAGGAGGTTGATTACGAGGGGGTACCCCAACATGGAAGAACAAGTCCTCGAAGTGCGTGGAGACGGCAAATTGATGTTGGCGGAAGCGCGTTAACACGCGTAATAAATTTTGCAATAAATCAGGCCCAAGGATTAAAGATTTGATTGAAGATTGGCCATGAAGTTTGGACGACCAACCATTTAAAAACCGACGAGCCTTACCTGGCTTGTTTGGGTTGAGGACAGGGTGGTGGGGTAAATACCATTTACGAGCGGGGCGGAGCGGAGCTGTCGATTGTGCGGTTTAACCGGAATGACATAACATTTATCGAGGTCCTCTGTTTTTGTCTCAGAGTATTCACACTTTAAACTACTATCATTGTCGAGCCGTTTCTTGTGCGTCTTGAACTGTGCCACACGCTGAGAAGTATTTGTTGGGCAAAAAACTGCTATTATCAGCCCATAACCTTTCTACCCAATACCGTTCATCATCATATTATGTTGCTGATTCAAGAAGATTATGCGGTCGCTGATCGGCTGTGGAACGAGCATCAGCTTGCTTGTATGTGCCATAGTTTTCAAACTCATATCACGATTAAACTTGGATAACAAGTTCCACGTCTTCAGCATTGTACATGAAACATGTTGACAACAACCCAGACGATGAAGGGACTCAAAACCCATCCTACCGGCAGACAAACAGCCATGGGAGTTCTCCGATCTGCATCATGAATATAAACAAGCGACCGTATGTGTTGACAAAAATCCTCACCAACTACTTGTCCGAATTCGATGTCCGAATAACTATTTCAAGCTGGCTTTACTGCTTCCAGGAGTTGATACTTTTCTTGAAGGGCCGGAATATCAACCTTTTGAGACCCAACATTAATTTTTTTCTAGACGTAAGCGGTTACATTGAAGGTATACCCGGTGTTATTTATGTCTTGACTTCTACTAACTCGGTCGAAATGAAATCCGTTGAACTAATAGGTTTAGATCAATTTTTCTCCCCGACAAGTTCAGACGGCGAGCCAAGCCGGCGGAAAGCCAGGAGTGATTGCTCGCGGAATCACCCAAAACGAGAGCGTTTTCGGTTTTTGACTCAGATAAAACACTCAACTCAGTAGCCTGGAGAAGACCTTTAACAAACTGCACTGACGCGGAGCAAGACAAGGTTGATTTTTCCGCCGGAGTTTTCTGGTAGAAGACTTGTTTTCTTCCTTCCGAAGAGGAAAATTAAGGTCTGCACCATGCAAGAGGACATTGGGCGTACTTTTGCACTCAGGTTTAATGCATGTCCCAGCCTTCGTGCAATTACGGAACTTAAGGTCCACTTGGACACAGGAGAACCAGAGTTTTTTCTCCGCGGAAATCTTTGCACTTTGAGTAGGACTCTTTTCCTTGAAGACCTTGCATCCCCATAACGGTTGTTTACCAGCGCACTGCGCGCAGGGGGATATTCAGCCTTGTTCAGCTTGGCACTAGATGCTAAATTTCGGGTTGTAGTTTTTTTCTTGACAGGTTCCTTGTTTTTGATTTACCAGGAAAAGTTTTCATACGCTCATGCATTTCGGCCTTTTCTTTCAACCACTCGTTGAAATCAAGGGGATTATGGTAAAACCAATTAGGCTTGACCGTGTAGGATGACCAAGACTCCTCCATAATCGGAGGCAATTAGCATAAATCTTGATTCAAGATATCGGTTCATTTCAGATCGACCTCATATGATAGCGATCAAAACACACCAACGAGACTGGAAATAACAAAAGGAAAGTTAATTATTCTTTCGGAATTGAGCAATTTCACTGGAGCAACGCTGTTAAGTTTTTCGAGGTGGGCGCTCACGAAGGTTTGAGGGTGCCCAAAATTTCGTTCAATGACCCTAAGTGCATATCTGTACATTCGACCTGAATACGCGAAGCCCGCTATTGCCAATATAGCTTTCCCAGTTACCAGTGTTTTAAGGTATGTCAGCTTGACGTCATCCGGAGTAGTTGATTGCGAATCAACCGCAATCAGAAACTGACCTAACCAATCATGTCATTCCAACGGTCTACCATCATACTTGGAAAGTTTCCATTCGGGTAATGGATCCTTCCTGTTCGATGCCAAGACTTCGGCTAAGTCTGGAACAGATATCGATTGTGATGGTGGATTGACAAAACTTGGGACAGGTTGCTATACGGACGAGCAAGGAATATCCGACGCAACCGGTGATTGCAAGGGTACTTGCTCGTGTGGCGGAGTGAAATAAAAAGTTGCTCCATCGCTATTGTAAAGGAACGTTACAGCTTTTGGATGGGCAACAGGTGTTACTGCCTCAAACACGCGCGATGATTCATTCAAATCTAGAGGGTTGCAAGCTGGGGGGTCGGTGTTGCAGTTGCAGGGAACCAAGGTGATGAAACGTTTTCAAAATAAGGCTCAGCATTAACTCACTGATTTGAATCTGAAATCTGGCGTGGTTGCGTTACATCTTGATTTAAGTTCGACCCATATTCGCCGATATTTTGCTGAGTTTTAGTGCCGGCAGCAATCTGCATAAGAGAATTAGGAATCATGGGAGGTGCTTCAACCCCATGGATATTTGTGGAAGACAAGCCACCTAACTGGGCGTTACAAGCAGAATCAACATCCAGCGGGCCGTTATAGGGAACCGCATTCAATCCAGAAGTGTTAGCGGTCGGTTCGGTTACGGTTACGACTGGATTCAAATTAAGCACATTATCCACCCAAATTTTTGTGCGTTTATCTGCTGTTTCCCTGTGAGAGCCTACCGAGCTAGCAAACAGTTCAACATAGCCGGAGTCTACCTCCAATTCAGCTTCAGCTGTTTTGACTTCAAAACACTTTTTTCTATTCTCCTCGCGGATTTGTTTTTCTTCAAACCTTTGTTGGATTTCTAGTTTTGTCTCTTAATCTCTTGTGTTCTTAATTTAGCCCACAACAATTATTTTTTCTTTTGACTGGAAGTCATTGAGACTGTTTTACTCTCTTCGAGGTTTTTCTTATCCCTTCAAGGAAGTCACTTCCCACGAACGCGATGAAACGGTCCTTAATTGTTGTTCAGACCCTTCATAGTTCCTAGCTTTCTGACTTACCTCATTGTGTCTTCTTGTCGAGAGTTCAAGCCACTGTTCCAGTTCCTCGCAAGATTTATCTCTAATAGTAGCTTTTTCATAATTTGACATATCTCATCATTTTTGAAAAGCCTTTCCCAGGAAAACATTAGCATTTTTGATGTAATTCTCAACTGAAAACTTTTCATTTTTTGATCTCTATGGCTTCTTGTATGTGTTTTTGAACATTGAGGAGCTCAATTTCCAAATTACGCCGAGAGTCAAGACGCATTTGTACTGTCATGGCCTAAGTCCTGATCCATTGTGACAAACTGTTACGGTGTACTTTTACAATTAAAGAGGCAGACGTATCAAACCTTAATTCAATACAAAAATAATCAAAAACGACATTAAAACACTGTAACATAAATGCAACAATTTATACCACCATTAAAAGGCCCAGCTCCTGAACTAAAGACCTGTACACCTCTGCCATTTGGTTAAGATGAGAGTGCGTTGCTTAGAGAACGCACGTTACTTCTTAATCAATCTATTTTTCGTCCCTTTCTTAGCAACAAGTGTTCTAAGGTTTTCGCCGTGTGTGCATAAAATCCGGAAAATTTTGATCCGGAAAAGTTTGAAGGACAGCCCCAAGACAAGACAGTGTGAAATTGACCAAA
>NC_087070.1:10882941-10933638 GCF_963678635.1 Symsagittifera roscoffensis | reverse complement strand
ATGTATGTATGTATGTATGTATGTATGTATGTATGTATGTATGTATGTATGTATGTATGTATGTATGTATGTATGTATGTATGTATGTATGTATGTATGTATGTATGTATGTATGTATGTATGTATGTATGTATGTATGTATGTATGTATGTATGTATGTATGTATGTATGTATGTATGTATGTATGTATTGTATGTATGTATGTATGTATGTATGTATGTATGTATGTATGTATGTATGTATGTATGTATGTATGTATGTATGTATGTATGTATGTATGTATGTATGTATGTATGTATGTATGTATGTATGTATGTATGTATGTATGTATGTATGTATGTATGTATGTATGTATGTATGTATGTATGTATGTATGTATGTATGTATGTATGTATGTATGTATGTATGTATGTATGTATGTATGTATGTATGTATGTATGTATGTATGTATGTATGTATGTATGTATGTATGTATGTATGTATGTATGTATGTATGTATGTATGTATGTATGTATGTATGTATGTATGTATGTATGTATGTATGTATGTATGTATGTATGTATGTATGTATGTATGTATGTATGTATGTATGTATGTATGTATGTATGTATGTATGTATGTATGTATGTATGTATGTATGTATGTATGTATGTATGTATGTATGTATGTATGTATGTATGTATGTATGTATGTATGTATGTATGTATGTATGTATGTATGTATGTATGTATGTATGTATGTATGTATGTATGTATGTATGTATGTATGTATGTATGTATGTATGTATGTATGTATGTATGTATGTATGTATGTATGTATGTATGTATGTATGTATGTATGTATGTATGTATGTATGTATGTATGTATGTATGTATGTATGTATGTATGTATGTATGTATGTATGTATGTATGTATGTATGTATGTATGTATGTATGTATGTATGTATGTATGTATGTATGTATGTATGTATGTATGTATGTATGTATGTATGTATGTATGTATGTATGTATGTATGTATGTATGTATGTATGTATGTATGTATGTATGTATGTATGTATGTATGTATGTATGTATGTATGTATGTATGTATGTATGTATGTATGTATGTATGTATGTATGTATGTATGTATGTATGTATGTATGTATGTATGTATGTATGTATGTATGTATGTATGTATGTATGTATGTATGTATGTATGTATGTATGTATGTATGTATGTATGTATGTATGTATGTATGTATGTATGTATGTATGTATGTATGTATGTATGTATGTATGTATGTATGTATGTATGTATGTATGTATGTATGTATGTATGTATGTATGTATGTATGTATGTATGTATGTATGTATGTATGTATGTATGTATGTATGTATGTATGTATGTATGTATGTATGTATGTATGTATGTATGTATGTATGTATGTATGTATGTATGTATGTATGTATGTATGTATGTATGTATGTATGTATGTATGTATGTATGTATGTATGTATGTATGTATGTATGTATGTATGTATGTATGTATGTATGTATGTATGTATGTATGTATGTATGTATGTATGTATGTATGTATGTATGTATGTATGTATGTATGTATGTATGTATGTATGTATGTATGTATGTATGTATGTATGTATGTATGTATGTATGTATGTATGTATGTATGTATGTATGTATGTATGTATGTATGTATGTATGTATGTATGTATGTATGTATGTATGTATGTATGTATGTATGTATGTATGTATGTATGTATGTATGTATGTATGTATGTATGTATGTATGTATGTATGTATGTATGTATGTATGTATGTATGTATGTATGTATGTATGTATGTATGTATGTATGTATGTATGTATGTATGTATGTATGTATGTATGTATGTTTGATAGTATCTATGTATGTATGTTTGTATGTCAACTTTCACATATTGAGATGTATGGAAACTTTATGTTACGCACTTTTGCCAACCGTGAAGATTGGCGAAAAAATTACATGTAACCTCTATATGCTTGTCTTACCATGTAAATGCTGTACTAAATACGTCTGATGCGCTTTTATTTGTTGTTTATCGAAATTACAGACAGATTATGTAGAAAAACGCTAGTAATTATAGTTGCATGATGTTTTTATGATGTTTTTGTTGTGATAGAAAATGCTATCACCCTTTTCTTCTTGTATCTAGAATTTTGATGAACAGTATAGAACAATTGGGTTTGAAGGGTGTTCTTTCATAAATAAAAAAGGATACCATGTTTGGCTGCCCATCTTTCCGCAAATCTCATCTTGTCGCTTTGACTGAACTGCCACACAAGCCACTCATAGACAGGATAGGTTTCTACCTGATATTTTCCACAGGATATTACAACCTATGACATAAACAAAAGATAAACAATTGATACATACAGTTTCAATAAAATTCAACACGCCAAAATAATTATAAATTCCTCGAATGCGGGAAACAGCTTGCATTAAAATCAGTAACTACACAAGGGCGGCGACGGGGCGGGTGCGGTGCTCGACACTGTGATCACCCAAAGGGTCCCAATTTGGTCCTAAGACATCGTTTTCGATTGGCCAATCTTAAATTTTTTTGAACTTTAGCGTTAACATATACTAGATTGGTTAAGCCAGACTAAATCATTGAAAATTGCCTCCCTCAAGTTTCCTTTTGTGTGATAATGAAGCTGAAATTTTTTTGGAAAAGTTTGGCAATTGGGTCAAGAGAAGTATTAACTCGTAATTGAAGCGAAATTTAAAAGCTATCATCTAAAATAGTTTGTTGGCTATCAACAACAGATAAACAAAAAAAAACAAACGAATCTCAAGACAACTTTCAGCTATAAACTTTTAAATCCATCAGGAATTGCCGAACTGACTTCGACTAGCTGCAAACCACTTGCAATCGAAATGATCAGCTTGGCGGACCTAAATTGGTGGTGGTTAATAGCGATTGTAATTTTATAACGGGACGAGCAAACTCAAATTTTGCACAAGAATGATCGCGACCAGTTAAATGTAGTTTTTAGGAATACTGTCGGAAATTTCTGCGCTACTTGCACTGCAACCGCGGTTGCAGTGCAAGTAGCACAGAATTTTCCAACAGTATTCTTGAAAACTAATTTTTTTAATTTTCAAATTTTGCGCATGATGAGGCTATAAGAGCTGAACGAAGAAATATTTTAAAGGAGTTTTTGATATTCTTACTATCATAAGGGTATTGAAAAACAGTTTTTTTTTTACAAAAAAGTCATAAAAAACAATTAATAAATCAAAAAAAAAATTGCAGAGATAATTTTGCATAACTTTGAAGTTTTTTAATGCAAAAACAGTGCTTCTGTACAGAATTCATGGCTTATTTACTACAAATCTGCGACTAAATTTATAAAAAAAAAGCCTTTTCGCTTGCTTTTCTCCTTCGAAATTTGACGAAAAACAAAATATTCTAATCAAATTTTCTCAACACTGGAAAGTGTTTCCTGAAACTTCCGAATGCCGTTTGAATCACGAATGAATCGGATTAACATGATATATCACTCAACCCATTTCGTTGAATTTTTTTGGACCTGATTTTGCGTGGGTAGAAAACCACCTTACACAACCTAATACAAAGTTCCTCCCCAAGTTCAATACCCGGAATACTAATTTTCTAGATAAGTTAGGCTAACCCTAAGTTCTATCTGAACCCGCTTCAGATGGTTGCAATTTGTCCAGCGGCCTGTTTCGAAGAACCTCGAGTCGATTATCAAACTTCGTTATCTTTACGAAAAAGATTGTTTGTGAACATCTTTTTTCTCAAGATTAGAGCCTTAATAAATATTGCCACGTCAAAATAATTGCTAAAAAAGCGACGCAGTTAACAAAAAGTTTCACATGACAATTCGAAATTTGATTATCAACACAGGAAACTAATGAATGAAGAGAGGATGGTTTTTTCTTCGAAATTTTTTTAGCGATATCTAAGAATGCTGTCTGTTTGACACATTTTTGCGAAATCCGTTTTAGGTGAAAATTTTGTTCCCTTGGAATATCTTATAAGTGATATATCAGAACCAATTTCTGCCAAAAAAGATTTATGGGGATGGGAACTGTAATCAATATAGAAGAAAACCTAACGATCAAACACAAAAAGCCGCTCTTTCAAGTAGTATTGTATCGTTTCCCGGATCCTAGGGGGGGTATTTGCTGAGGGAGTCTTACTCAATTAAAGCAGAATCCTAGAAAAGGGGTACCTAATTACGTAATTTACCACCCCGAAAGTTTAACGACCCCCTCTTTAGAATCCTGTTAAGCTAAGCTTAACAACCGAGACCCGATACAACAATTCCATCTTATTCCCCCTAAAGCGGGCCCTCTTACCGCAATAAGTAAAATTCTTTGTCCTTAATCATGAAGTTTTCTTTTCGTTCTAGTTTCATGTCGATATCCTTTCCTGGTTTTCTCTCTTTTCGTCGAACGTTCATTATGCTTATAAAAGTTTGCTATTAAAACTGAACCAAAAGGTTTCACTCATTGGGTTGAACTAAGAGTTGGTTTGTGTCAACTAGTTTTGTTTGCCCGAAACGATTCATGCAAAAACAGTAATTCAGCCCAATACTATCGTTTTATTACTAGTAAACTGGTTAAAACCAAAGCATGTTTAAGTCGAATTATAGAAAGGAAGAACATTAAATTTGTCTCATGTACGTTTTTAAGTTTGTAACATTCGCCAGGAAGATACATAACATTCGCTGTGTAACATTCGCCAGGAAGATACATATCGACGAAAAATAAAAATAAGTCTTAAGACGACTGGCTAACGTCTAAACAGAGCTTTACATGCTTTTAACTGTCTCTACCAAGCCAGTAATTTCGGTGGTCTTTCTAACATCGGGTCGACAAAAAACGTTACTGCTTTCGGCTTCGGTCAAAACACTCAAAGTAACTTAATTACATGCAGAAATAGTGAGCTCATGGCTGGGTCTCAGTATCCCCAGACCCCGAGGTCACTCCTAAAAACAGGGCTACTACTACTTATTGATTTATTATTGTTTTTGTTCAGTAGATAAAACATCATCTCCATCGAAGATGGATCAACCCTTTCCCCCAACTCCTAGATTCTCATCTTAGTAGAATGAATTCAGATGTTAATTAAATTCAAATCAGTACAAGACAGGGAAGCTAAAAGTTCATATAAGATGATGAAAGTTTCAGTCCGAAACCCCTCCGGATTCTCGAATCCACTGAATCAAGCACGTTAAGCTTGATTTCTCTGTAACCCGGAAGGCTGGTTTCCACCCCTCACTGTTGTTAGCAACTGCCTTGCAATTATTGTAGCGACACAATATTTGTAATTTCGAGCGGTCTCTGCTACTTCTGCTTTTCTCTGATTCTGATTCTCAATTTTCTCGTTGTTGTCGTCGTCGCAACTATCGTTGTTGTGTCTTTCTTCGACTTTTCTGCGAAAATGGCCGTTTCTGACGGTTCTCATTCCTAAAGTGGCGTGCTATCGGGGTAAAATCGAGGGCTCTAAATCTAGCGTTCAAATATGACTGCACAAATACTTAAAGTTTTCGAGATATGGCGTTTTTAAAAAATTTTTCTCTTTTTTCAAAAAGCTTAGGTATAAAAAATAAATAACCAAACTTGAACTTCTCAACCCTATAGTGGGGTACTATTAGGCTACCCTCAAAGGCTGCAAATCTAGCGTCCAAGTATGACTGCTCAAATTTGTTTGGTTATCGAGATGGCTTTTTTATGATTTTTTGTTTTTTTTCACAGAAAAATTATATCAAAAAATTTACCGAGCTTGATTTTCTCAACCCTATAGTGAGGTGCTGTGAGGGTACAATCAGAAATTCGAAATTCTCATGACGTCATAATTCGAATTTTTAAAATTTTAAAATACCAGATTATTCTAGCCCTCACCGTTTGGCCAATCGTTCTAATAACGCTCTTATTCCTTCAAAATCGCCAATTCGGAAGGTTCACTGCTAAAATTTCGAATTTGCTGAATCTGCAATTTGATCCATTCTGGTCGAATGTCACATACTCCCCGGACAGTCCGGTCAATGTCCTCATTGAATCTCGCAATGTTCGTAAAATAGGTACAAGGTCATCGAACAGAATTTACGAAATGCACAAAATTACTTTTATCCACGTCATATCGACTCATTGCAGAATATAAATGGCATTATACTACATCACTATAGCTTTCAAATTCTTTCATTAATCTGCAAATTGAGGATATGATCTAAGTCAAAAACATATTTTGCGACTTCCAATGTCAATGTCCTGATTAAAACTTTTTCTCCTAGATTTAAAAGATGTTGGTTCGCAGGACAGTCCTGCCAACCAACAAGCTAAATTATCCTACTATGCTTCTTCCCTTTCGGAAATCTCGCTTGTTATTGTCCTGAATATTAAAACTAAGAAACTCAGTGGTTAGAAAGAACAATGAAACAATCTCCCTCTTCGAGAGACTACCCAAGCCTTTCATGTCACCACAAAGTGATCAGTTCTCCTAGCTGATTAAAAATAATCATGCAGGCTGGAATATTTAAATATACTCCTTCACTCAAGCCTTTCTAAATAAATAGTAAGTAAGTGTCTCTAAAGCCACTCAACTAAAATCAAAATGCAAATTTAAACATGCAACAATTTCAAAACTCAACTAAATGTTTCAGTTTTCAATTACAACTTGGTTGCTTGGTTTCTCACTTGAGTTTTTTCACACACAAAAAACAATTCTGAGTTTTAACTTTTTCTTCCTCACTCCTTTGTTTTCTTATTTTTTCGTCGCTGAGAAGTTCTAAAACTTCTAAATTCTTCTAATTTCGTCTCTTTTTGCATCTCGTTTTTCGGCCATTCGTCAATGTTCCATTTCCTCCTCCTGTGATACTGACTCTGCACTCTCAGTTTCTGTATCCTGCAACACGTCGTTAGCTATCCTGACGCTGTTGGAAGCCGTCCTCCAACACTTCTGCTCTTCTACCCTCTGTTTGCAACAAGGTAGGGGATCCACGTTAGATTCTCTGTTCCTGCAGAAGCTGTTGTGGAGACACAACGTCACATTTCTCTCCAAATCTTCCTTCAACATCTCTGTCTTCTCCATTCCACTACGTTCACTTGTCCTGGAAATTCTTTTCACAGCGGTGGTCACTGCATTCCGATGAGTCACGAGAGCTCGCTTGAAAGCTCCTGCTCCAATGTCCAGCTGATATTCACTGTACACTCTGCCGTGCTTCGACATATGCTTTTTAGCATATTCGTACAACCATGCAGTCATGTTAGCTCTGAACCATGGCATCAATCGTTTTCTCGCCCATATCTTCTTCACTTCCATCGGAATGTTGAGAATCTTGCACATTGTCTCAAAAAGATCTAAATCTTTTAGACAATCCAATTTCCGCAACTGTTCTCTCGTTGGCGCTTCCTGTCTATTGTTCTCTCTTACGTGAGCTTCCAGCTATCGTATTACCATCATAACTCCCACTATCACTATTGTTATGGGCTGTGATGAGTCTGGTAAACCCACGGAGAGCAGCTCTCCAGAGTCCCAGATCAACATCAGATTACTAGGCTTGGGATACTCGTCATGTGTCAACATGATGCTCCTCCAGTTACGTTTTCCCGAAGCTTCCAGCAATGGTTCCACTTCCATCATCACTCGGTGGACTTCATCATTCTCGTCTACTGTATTGTAATCTGTGACAGTTGATCCTCTCTGTTTCTGTCTCTCAAAGTCACTGAAGTTCCCGCTCACGTATCCCATGAACTTCTTTCCTAGTATTGATTCCAACTCTTCCTTGGTTCTCTCTGAAACTGCTGAGAACATCTTACATAGCAACTCGTAAGATTTCTCGGACAGTCTCGCCAGTCCCACACACTTCGGCACTGAGAAGGCTTGATCCACGATCGTTCTCGTACTCTTTACGTCCACAGCTACGAAATGTACCGGGTATCTGCTCTTGCTCATTGGAGCCAATGTTGAACCCACCAAATATCGTGCTCCTGATGGTCTACAATAAGTCGCACTGTGTCTGATGTTCATTTCCGTCTCGATCGCTTCCCTCCATTTTTCTATGTATTTTTCTAAAATTCTTTGTCCTTAATCATGAAGTTTTCTTTTCGTTCTAGTTTCATGTCGATATCCTTTCCTGGTTTTCTCTCTTTTCGTCGAACGTTCATTATGCTTATAAAAGTTTGCTATTAAAACTGAACCAAAAGGTTTCACTCATTGGGTTGAACTAAGAGTTGGTTTGTGTCAACTAGTTTTGTTTGCCCGAAACGATTCATGCAAAAACAGTAATTCAGCCCAATACTATCGTTTTATTACTAGTAAACTGGTTAAAACCAAAGCATGTTTAAGTCGAATTATAGAAAGGAAGAACATTAAATTTGTCTCATGTACGTTTTTAAGTTTGTAACATTCGCCAGGAAGATACATAACATTCGCTGTGTAACATTCGCCAGGAAGATACATATCGACGAAAAATAAAAATAAGTCTTAAGACGACTGGCTAACGTCTAAACAGAGCTTTACATGCTTTTAACTGTCTCTACCAAGCCAGTAATTTCGGTGGTCTTTCTAACATCGGGTCGACAAAAAACGTTACTGCTTTCGGCTTTGGTCAAAACACTCAAAGTAACTTAATTACATGCAGAAATAGTGAGTTCATGGCTGGGTCTCAGTATCCCCAGACCCCGAGGTCACTCCTAAAAACAGGGCTACTACTACTTATTGATTTATTATTGTTTTTGTTCAGTAGATAAAACATCATCTCCATCGAAGATGGATCAACCCTTTCCCCCAACTCCTAGATTCTCATCTTAGTAGAATGAATTCAGATGTTAATTAAATTCAAATCAGTACAAGACAGGGAAGCTAAAAGTTCATATAAGATGATGAAAGTTTCAGTCCGAAACCCCTCCGGATTCTCGAATCCACTGAATCAAGCACGTTAAGCTTGATTTCTCTGTAACCCGGAAGGCTGGTTTCCACCCCTCACTGTTGTTAGCAACTGCCTTGCAATTATTGTAGCGACACAATATTTGTAATTTCGAGCGGTCTCTGCTACTTCTGCTTTTCTCTGATTCTGATTCTCAATTTTCTCGTTGTTGTCGTCGTCGCAACTATCGTTGTTGTGTCTTTCTTCGACTTTTCTGCCAAAATGGCCGTTTCTGACGGTTCTCATTCCTAAAGTGGCGTGCTATCGGGGTAAAATCGAGGGCTCTAAATCTAGCGTTCAAATATGACTGCACAAACACTTAAAGTTTTCGAGATATGGCGTTTTTAAAAAAATTTTCTCTTTTTTCAAAAAGCTTAGGTATAAAAAATAACTAACCAAACTTGAACTTCTCAACCCTATAGTGGGGTACTATTAGGCTACCCTCAAAGGCTGCAAATCTAGCGTCCAAGTATGACTGCTCAAATTTGTTTGGTTATCGAGATGGCTTTTTTATGATTTTTTGTTTTTTTTTCCCATTTACCGAGCTTGATTTTCTCAACCCTATAGTGAGGTGCTGTGAGGGTACAATCAGAAATTCGAATTTCTCATGACGTCATAATTCGAATTTTTAAAATTTTAAAATACCAGAATATTCTAGCCCTCACCGTTTGGCCAATCGTTCTAATAACGCTCTTATTCCTTCAAAATCGCCAATTCGGAAGGTTCACTGCTAAAATTTCGAATTTGCTGAATCTGCAATTTGATCCATTCTGGTCGAATGTCACATACTCCCCGGACAGTCCGGTCAATGTCCTCATTGAATCTTGCAATGTTCGTCAAATAGGTACAAGGTCATCGAACAGAATTTACGAAATGCACAAAATTACTTTTATCCACGTCATATCGACTCATTACAGAATATAAATGACATCATACTACATCACTATAGCTTTCAAATTCTTTCATTAATCTGCAAATTGAGGATATGATCTAAGTTAAAAACATATTTTGCGACTTCCAATGTCAATGTCCTGATTAAAACTTTTTCTCCTAGATTTAAAAGATGTTGGTTCGCAGGACAGTCCTGCCAACCAACAAGCTAAAATTATCCTACTATGCTTCTTCCCTTTCGGAAATCTCGCTTGTTATTGTCCTGAATATTAAAACTAAGAAACTCAGTGGTTAGAAAGAACAATGAAACAATCTCCCTCTTCGAGAGACTACCCAAGCCTTTCATGTCACCACAAAGTGATCAGTTCTCCTAGCTGATTAAAAATAATCATGCAGGCTGGAATATTTAAATATACTCCTTCACTCAAGCCTTTCTAAATAAATAGTAAGTAAGTGTCTCTAAAGCCACTCAACTAAAATCAAAATGCAAATTTATAAATGCAACAATTTCAAAACTCAACTAAATGTTTCAGTTTTCAATTACAACTTGGTTGCTTGGTTTCTCACTTGAGTTTTTTCACACACAAAAAACAATTCTGAGTTTTAACTTTTTCTTCTTCACTCCTTTGTTTTCTTCTTTTTTCGTCGCTGAGAAGTTCTAAAACTTTTAAATTCTTCTAATTTCGTCTCTTTTCGCATCTCGTTTTTCGGCCATTCGTCAATGTTCCATTTCCTCCTCCTGTGATACTGACTCTGCACTCTCAGTTTCTGTATCCTGCAACACGTCGTTAGCTATCCTGACGCTGTTGGAAGCCGTCCTCCAACACGTCTGCTCTTCTACCCTCTGTTTGCAACAAGGTAGGGGATCAACGTTAGATTCTCTGTTCCTGCAGAAGCTGTTGTGGAGACACAACGTCACATTTCTCTCCAAATCTTCCTTCAACATCTCTGTCTTCTCCATTCCACTACGTTCACTTGTCCTGGAAATTCTTTTCACAGCGGTGGTCACTGCATTCCGATGAGTCACGAGAGCTGGCTTGAAAGCTCCTGCTCCAATGTCCAGCTGATATTCACTGTACACTCTGCCGTGCTTCGACATATGCTTTTTAGCATATTCGTACAATCATGCAGTCATGTTAGCTCTGAACCATGGCATCAATCGTTTTCTTGCCCATATCTTCTTCACTTCCATCGGAATGTTGAGAATCTTGCACATTGTCTCAAAAAGATCTAAATCTTTTAGACAATCCAATTTCCGCAACTGTTCTCTCGTTGGCGCTTCCTGTCTATTGTTCTCTCTTACGTGAGCTTCCAGCTATCGTATTACCATCATAACTCCCACTATCACTTTTGTTATGGGCTGTGATGAGTCTGGTAAACCCATGGAGAGCAGCTCTCCAGAGTCCCAGATCAACATCAGATTACTAGGCTTGGGATACCACCAGGTCTGCTGCAAGCAGTGGCAAGGAAACTCGTCATGTGTCAACATGATGCTCCTCCAGTTACGTTTTCCCGAAGCTTCCAGCAATGGTTCCACTTCCATCATCACTCGGTGGACTTCATCATTCTCGTCTACTGTATTGTAATCTGTGACAGTTGATCCTCTCTGTTTCTGTCTCTCAAAGTCACTGAAGTTCCCGCTCACGTATCCCATGAACTTCTTTCCTAGTATTGATTCCAACTCTTCCTTGGTTCTCTCTGAAACTGCTGAGAACATCTTACATAGCAACTCATAAGATTTCTCGGACAGTCTCGCCAGTCTCACACACTTCGGCACTGAGAAGGCTTGATCCACGATCGTTCTCGTACTCTTTACATCCACAGCTACGAAAAGTACCGGGTATCTGCTCTTGCTCATTGGAGCCAATGTTGAACCCACCAAATATCGTGCTCCTGATGGTCTACAATAAGTCGCACTGTGTCTGATGTTCATTTCCGTCTCGATCGCTTCCCTCCATTTTTCTATGTATTTCTGCTCGGTTTGCAGAACTCCTGGGAACACTTCTACACTGATGGCTGTGACCATCTCATGTCTCTGTTTTAGATTCAATAGTGACTCTAGAGAACTAAACATGCTGTAGAATCCTAGTGCAGTCACTAGATTCACCTCGGTTCCTCCATGACAATCCGCTATCAGTTCCGTTTCCGTTCTTGCTTTCATCACGACGTTTCAAAACAATACCGTCAACTGCTTGTGTTGTTTCTCTAGGGTCTTCACACAGTCCAGACCTCCACACGCGTGACCCTCCAGTCCACAGACTTCCGCCAGACAGCTACCAGGTTTGACCCAGTCTTCTGGTTGTCAGCCAGGCAACTCCACTTTATCTTCTCCGTTGCTCCTAGAGGCCGTTATCATCACATTATATATGATGTTCAGGTCACGCAGGTTACAGTCTGCATTCAGTTCCCTCTGCACGTCTTGTGTCGCCCGTAAAATCGAGTCAGCGTTGGGACTAGGATACCATGATGGCCTCATCAATTCCCCCACTGCCATCAAGCTCGTTCTCACTAATTCATCTGAGAATCCCAACCCAAACTCCACTCTTTTGTAGGATTTTAGTACGGAAGGTGCAGTCACCTCTTCTTCCAAGACCAGTCCCAATTTGGCCTGTGGATTATTAACGCTCTTAATCGTTACAATTCTGGACGTCCAGAATCTTAGTAACACTGCCTGCTCGTAATCGAAGAAGCAATCGCGTATGTCTTCACTCAGGAAAGGGTTGTACGCTATCCCTATGATTCCGGATACGTAGCTATACGATTTCTTCTTGATCGGTCAACAGTATTCACTGGATTTCGGCAGTGCCCCCATAGATTCTTTAGTGAGTCTCAGCTCATTGTTTGAAAACCTCCTGATTTCATCTATCTTTCTCATGGGCTCTAACTCCTCGGGTTCATTCATGTTCACCTTCATCGGTTTGCTTTGCTGCATATCCAGCAGTGCTAGCAAGAGTAAGGCTTTCGCTCGCTCATCGCCTTCCCTCAGCATCTTAACACAAGTGTTCAATGCAGATACTGAAATCTGCTCTATCATGAAACGAATCAAACAGAGAGCGTCTCTCCGCTTCGCACACGCTACTGCTGCTCCCTCTTGGACTATCAGATCCCTCAGGTTCGTCATGAGGAAAACCTTCTCTTCTTTTGACCTCTTCCTTTCTTCTGAATTATACTCTTCGCGAGTTAGTCCCATCATGCACCATGCAAACCTCAGTTGTAACTCTGTTCTTACGTAAGGTACTACCACGAGAGCGTGTATTCTTGGTGTAGTCATCATTTCTTCTTCGAAGTACCTTAATACCACTGCTTTCCATGGAAGGCTCACCAACTGCTCCATCGTTTCTGCCTGTATCTCAGACGATGCTAAAGTCCCGTACGCCTTCTGCTTGAGGGTGGTGCCTTGCAACATTGTCTCCAGATAACCCTCCATGGCACTCTTGTCTTCCAGAGCCATCACATACCCTCTAGCCGAGTTTCGGTACTCCAACATTTCCATGTATCCACCGGCCGGTTCATCTATCGACACAGCCTCCGATACCGTCAATCGGTTATACTCCACTGGTACTAGTTGTCCTGCGACATTTCCTTTTCCATGATTTATGGGAGATGGCTTAAAGTCTTTCATTTTGCTCTCTCCACATTGGCTGAGTATTTCCATTTCCAAGTTTTCTCCAGTCAGAGTGCGGTCACTCCTTTTGGATTTATAACCTGTTGACTTTATTCCCGCCATTAGAATGGGTGGCACCATCGCTATATCAGTCAACATTTTGTCTGTGCCAGGCAATTGATAATCACCTTGTCCAAAATCCATGACCTCTTCGACTCGTTTCCTTTTCGCTGAGTTAACAGCTTTCATCGATATCTCCGAATCCGCCTTCTTCTTTTCTGACTCTCCTCGGTATCACTCTGCTGCCTAACTTCATTTTCATCGCATTGATCTTATCAATCACAAATTTTGATCGCATCGTCCCTCTCCTGGTTCTTGACAGATACACCACCTCTCCTTTATCGTCCTGCGGTGTGATCTTGATGGGAGAATTCGCTTCACTTTCATCTGTGGCCGAGTCGATCAACAACTCACTCAGTCTCCCTTCACATTCATCAAGCTTGTCAAGGACTTCCCTCATCAACTGAATAGCTCTGATGAACGCCACTCTGTCCAATTTGCATCCCGTCCTATTCCCATAGCTCTCCATAGCTCCCATAGCTCTGAACCACAGGGTCCCATAGCTCTGAACCACTGTCCAGACTTCTTCCATGAACGCCACTCTGTCCAATTTGCATCCCGTCCTATTCCCATAGCTCTCCATAGCTCCCATAGCTCTGAACCACAGGGTCCCATAGCTCTGAACCACTGTCCAGACTTCTTCCATGAACGCCACTCTGTCCAATTTGCACCCCGTCCTACTCTCGTGGTCTCGATGATGTACTTCCCATTCTTCTTCGGGCAGCGTTCCCAAGAAAGGTACTCTGGCTGAGCCCTCTATTCTTCTCCTTCTAGGTGATTCCATGAGGATTCTTTGTTCGTTATTCCTTGAATTGCCAGGAGAGCTGCTCTCCGGCAAATTCCGTTTCATTTCCATAAAGGCTGACAGAGGCTCCAGTGTCGAGATGCCTTCATCCGCTGGCTCAGTCGTCTCCAACGTATCTGCGTTGTTCTCAAGATCACTGAAGATATTGAAATCCAGGCTGGATGCTCCTCTTGTCGATGCCCTGTCGTCTTCCCCACCAGCTTGAATTGCATCTTGTTGCATGGGTTCTTCGCTTTGACGGCTCCCTCCCTGTCCGTCATCTCCTTCTGACTTCTGACATATCCTTCTTTGAGCTCGAGGATCCTTGCTTATCATTGTCGGTTCCTTCCGGAAATTTCGGTATTATCAATATACCGGCCGATCTATCTTGCTCTTCTCCATGGACCACTTTGATTTCCTCGCAGCCGAAGGGTGCTAGGAAGGTTCTCGCCTGCAGTGTTCCTCCCACTTTCAACTCCGGTTTCACACTAGTAAGGATCAAGGAGGCTTCAGGCAATTCGGTCCTGCCTCTCATTCTCATCGGAGCTAAGCCTAATCCCGTCCATTCCCCGTCGAATCTTCCAGGCTTGGGAGTCGCGGCGTTGTTTATTCGCCTTCTCGTCGCTTGATCCGTATATGCAAATCGTGTGTTTTGTAAAGTATGGATCCATCGTTCCCACGACACGAAATTCCCTACTCTCCTTTCATTGGTTTCGAATGCTCTCAACCTAGGAGTTTGTACCACGGAGACTGCTCCGAGGAACATCCTTCTTATCAGAGGGAATTCAGGGATTGCCTCCGGCAGCTTCTCGTAATCACCCCAGTCCTTCGTCTCTTCTCTCACTTTATGATATGCTGCAGTGAGACGAGGCACTCTGGTTATTTCACCATTCATTTTATCATAGGGTCTCAGATTCCAAAGCTTCGGAAACACTTCGATGTGTCCTCTTTCTACTTCTCCCATGCGATAACGGAAGTGATCGTCAAAAATGATGACTGTCATCTCTGGCTCCAATATTTTCGTAAATAACAGATGTTCACTAATGAGCTCCCGCAAAGTGTGCTGCTCACACCAGTTCAGTGTACTACCGTCCACTGCTGATATGAGGTTCAGGTGTAGCACCGACCTCCTGTACGCCTCCACTTTAACGTCAGGGAACGCAAACGTGACTGCTGGTCCATAGATCACTGTCACAAATTCCGTGACTCCTCTGATCAGCGCTAAGGGATCGGTTCTCATAGCCAAGCTCAGATCGGTTAACAGGGGCATGCCTCCAACATGTCGTCTAACATCTTCCTCTCTTTCAATAGTCTCGTCTTCTCCCGTTCCAAAGCGATTTTGTTGTAAGAGATATTGGATAAGAGTGTGTCTCAGGTCTCTTATCTTATTCCATGAGTCCGTGGATTTCTTCATGTCTAAGTTCCTCACTCTCTCTCTCATCTGCTCTGGACAACGTGTCAATTTCATTAGTCCTCCCAAGTTTCCGTGGGTAATTGCAATCAATGTCAGAAGTCCATCTAACCGCAGGTTCTGGATTCCTTCGGTGAGCAGCATCGCCGGTCCTTTCACGAAACTCTCTGCTCCAAATGTCACGAACAAGGCTATTGTTCCACTATTGACACTTCCACTACTGCTTGGAGGAATTCTTTTATCAAGTATTGCGAGACTTTCGGGTAGACTTTTGCCAAGAAGGACGCCGTCCATCCGGCTCCCAACCCTTCCAGCATGCTGTCTGTCCGTTCAAAGCCCTCCTGTCCCTTCAATTCCTGGGTCCAGAGGGTTTCCAGAGTAATCAGACACATTCTGTTCACAAATTCAGCGGTCTTTTCTCCGGCATTTTCCGCCAGGTTCACCTCATTCAACAAGTAGGCATGGATCTTTGTGATCATCACAGGGCCTTGCTCAAAAGCATCTGCGCCCAATGCCGCTACTCTAGGATTCAGGTGTAGCCACTGGTTGGCTTCCGGCTTGGTTCTCAAAACCATCGCCTCTAAATGAGCTCTCTTCTCTAGTGAATTTTTCCTTCTCGTGTTTTCACCTGTCACTTCCATTGCTCGGAACCATAAGTCGTTGGACATCGCCGCGATCACTCGATGGTCGTCGTCTATTCCCGGTTTCAGTTTGAGCTGTCGACTGAAATTGGACAGTTCCAACCCCAGCACCTCGTCCAACACTAACATGTGTAGCGCATGGTCCTTGAATCCTCTCATCGCGTTTGAGATATCTGACCACATCGCAGGTAGTTCAGCCTTGAGTGGCATCAGGTTCTCCATCTCTATCATGCGATTTGGGGCTGATATGATCACATCATATTTTCTTTCCGAAAGCAAGGTCACAATCGCATACACAAAATTCAGTCCATCCGGGAGATGTGCATACCCCGGAGACAACGCGAATACTATTCTCGGTGTCACTTTGGTGAACGACCCCTCCTTCGTCGCATCCACCACTTCACCCATCGACTCAAGGATATTTTTTATCGCTGGCCACACAGCGTTCTCTGCCGTTGTAGGATCTCTGAGTCTCTCAGAAAACCTCTACTGTGTAGATGGTCATTGATGCCAGCAAACACGATCGTAATTGGGTTCATGTCCGTCTGCCTTTGTACCCCTATAGCCAGAGATAACGGTTGCAGTAGGTCCAGTTCGACCGCTGCCATTATTATGACGTCCGGCCAAAACAGAGACTTGGAGGTGTACACGAACTCTGAATTCGCTACTATCATAATCTTCGCCTTCCTCATTTCTGCTTTGTCATAGGCGGCCAAGATGGTCTCATCTTTCTTTATCGCTTTCAATCCGCCGTATCTTTGGACATCACCATCTTGATTCACTAGTTTTAGGTATATTCTTTCCTTCACATGACCAGGGGGTGAGCTTACTTGCCTGAACATCTTCACATGTTGTCCGATCGGCGCCCTTGTCACTAGAAATCTTCCAGGTCTCTCTTCTCGATTCCCTTCGTCATGATTCAATCTCACATCTTCCAATGGTCTCGCGTTCACTGTGTTGTTAGAGGGCAGTCCCTCTAGATCAGCAAATCTCAAGGCCGTCGTGGAGCTGAAGTTTATGCTAGCGGCTATCAACCAGTCTACGCCGGTTATCGAGTACAATCTGCTGACGGATAGCGTCGCTCCATTCAGCATCCTCCTTGCATCTTCGATGATACTTACCCTCTGGAGATCCAGCTTCATTAGCTCGTCTTTGTATACATGCCAGGGAGACGGTATCGGTCTTGACCACATAAACGAGCCTCTGCCCGGGCGTCTCTCCTCTCGACTGGTACTTGTCGTCTCCGATCTCGTGTCCGATCTAGAGGTGCCGGCTGTCTCTTCGATGGGTTTGACAGGTCCTAATCTTCTCCTAGGATGGATGGTCCTCCTCATCGGCGCTTCTCCCAATCGATCCTGTACGTCTCTCCTTAGACCTGGTTCGCTGGAGCTCTGTTGTCTGTAGTTCGTGACGGCCGGGACCGTCCCCAAGCGTGTTTCCAGGCTAGGAGGCACAAAGGTAGTAATCACCGCGTCACTCGCTGTTCCTTCTTCCTTCAGCACTCCTGCGTCAAAGAGTTCCGCCTCTAGTTTGTCCAACCGCTCTTGGAAGACTCGATTCAACCAAGCTTGTCCTTCGATACTGTCGAAGTGGATGCCGTCCGTGGTCAGTCTGGCCTGATCCATAGCTCTCAACTCATGTTCGATGTCCATGAGGGTCTTCTTCCGGCGTTCCGACTTGCGAGGGTTCCTCAAGATGTTATTCCACCTGACGACTCCCTCGTAGTGCCTTCTTCCTGCTGCTGTCAAGCTTCTCGTGTTCATTGGCACAGTGCAAACGGTCAGTACCGCGCAATTGAATTTCTGCCAGAGGGTAGTAAACAAACACACCATCATTGACTCCCATAGCGCTTCCTGCTCATCTGAACCTATAGAGATGTCATTTGTCCCGACCAGGATCATCACATTGGGGATCCTCCCTGGGTTCATCAGTTCCACCATTCGATATAACTGGGCTATCGTCGCGCCTCCAAAGGCCATCACCGTGGTGACCCACGAGGTCCTCAAATTCGATAGTACTCTGACAAAGCTGTCTCCCAGTATCAGATGAGATGTCCCCAGTGGTGGTTGCTGCAGGTTTACTGCCGGGCTCCAAGTCGCTCGATTGAAGCAAGCTCTCGAATCTGTCTCCGGAACTCCTGTGAAATTATATTTCCATTGATTATTCTTTTGTACGTCTATTATGCGAGACACTTTCTTCGCTGGCATCTTCTGTATTCCTCTCTCTGGGGCCTTTGAGCTCCCCATGAGTGGCGTCACGTCACTTATCCCCTGTCTGATCACGGTCTGGGAGAGTCTTACTCTGCCCGTGTCGTCGATCGTTCCATAGGGTGCAGTCACCCCGGAACCTGGCGCATTCTTGTTGGCGACCAGTCGTCCAGCTGTCTCTATCAGCTTCCTCACCGTCTGTTCCACGACGGGGTCACCCAAGGTGTCACTAGGTTCCGGGATCGTTACTCGATTTGTCTCTGTCGGGAGCCGTGTCTCCGTTGCTTGACTCATTTCTCGAGGCGTCAAGAGCTCCATCGGGGACTGCCCACGAGGAATATTCCTTGCAGATATCACTTTCTCTACGGCCGTTGTCCACTCCATCTGTTCCGATCGCTCTTTGTAGTCCTGCCTCAAGCGCTCAATTTCTTGACCCTGCTTTTTGTTGCAGTCTTCGAACAATTTTCTCCACATGTCTCGATCGTCCTCCATCTTGAGCATGCTTTTGGTCATCTTGTCCAGCTCCTTCTTCGTACTTTCCAGTTCATCCTTCATCTCATCCAGATCTTGTATGGTTTGGTTCGTCTGAACCTTCTGTCCTAATTTCGCCCTCTTTGGTGGCACAGCTGCTGTCAGTGGTGAACCAGACGAGGCAGCCTCGCTGTTCATCTCCTGATGCATTCTCGTCAGTCCAGGTTTGGGCTTGGAGGGCATAGGCATTTCACCTGGTTGGTAAGTCCTAGAACTTCCCAATCCAGGCTCATTCGCCGAGTCACTCCCTGAGAGAGCCCCGTTTCTCCACCTCATCACTCTCATGTTCGGGCGGTCTAGTACTCCCCTCTCTCCATATGCTGCCATCAACAGGACTTCCGTGGGGCGGTCCCCACGGTTGTCATGCCCCTGGATAATGATCAGGGCGGTCAGCAACATGACTACCTCTGGGTCCTCCAGAGCGAAGTCTCGATCGATCAGCCGACGATAGATCGCATCTGTCACCGGTCCTACATATGCCTCTGCCAGGTCCATCAGTTCACCCAAGTTGAAATTATCCATTCTGTTCTTCAGATTTGATTTGATTCAATTCGATTCCAAGGTTTTGACTCAAGTGAGTAATTAAATGATCAATCAGGATCTAAAAAAGTCACAAATATCACACTTGTCAGTTTCACCTTAACATATATCGTAGTCTTTAACTTAGTCTTTAACATACAACTTAGTCTTTAGCCTAAAACCCTCTCGCACGTCACTCAGCCTATACTTAAGTAATACTTCTTATGTAAGTCTACTTGTATATTAGTATCAGAGAATATCACGTGTACAAGCGCGTACAATTCCCGAGGATGCAGTCGTCCTCTGTTTGGATCGTACACTGGAAGCGAGAGCTCCTTCACGTCCATTTCCACGAGAAAGTCCCTCAGCCTCGTCAAGGACAAGACTAGGTTCTCTGGGTCCACGTGCTGCTTCTCCGTCGCCCTCGTCACCAAGAAGCATAGGTATTTTCCCGGTATCTGTGACGCCGCCGGAGGTAAGGCTGCTACGCCCCCTATCCCTGGTCTTTGCTTCCAAAGGAATTCCACGTTTTTGTATTCTCTCTTAAAATCTGCCGCTAATGCTGTCCTAAAACTCTGTCTGTTAGTATAGTATTATATGTCCGTCTGTTTTATGAACTCCCGGTAGTAATTGGCAAAGCCTAGGAAGCTCAGGAGCTGTGTGTCTGTTCTGGGAGCCTTCCACGTCAACACTGCTTCCACTGCTTCCGGGTCCGGTCTCGCACCATGCCTGTCCACCATTTTTCCCAGGTACTTAATCGAATCCCTAAGGATTTCACATTTCGATGGTTTGCACTTCAATCCTGCTCTTTTCATGCATCCAAAGACCTCATCCAGCCTATCAATCTGGTCTTCCAGGGTCGGTGTCGCTATGACTACGTCATCCACGTAACACATCACGAGATTCCCATACTTCTTGGTCACTCTCGTCAAAGCCTGAGCCATCAGTCTTTAAAAAGTGGCCGTTGCATTGCACAAGCCGAAGGGCATTCTCTTCCACTGGTACAATCCCAATTCGCACGCGAATCCGGTTTTCTCTCTATCCTTCTTCCGCAGAGGGACCTGCCAGAAGGCAGAACCCAAGTCCAATATGGTGAAGAACTTGGCATCAGCAAGCTTAGAGAGGCTCTCGTCTATTCGCGGTATCGGGTACGCATCTCTTATCGTTACCGCGTTCAAGTAACGAAAGTCGCAACAAAACCTAAGCTGCCCCCTTTCTTTTTCGCCATTACTACCCCGCAAGCCCATGGCGATTTAGAGGGTTCTATCATGTCGTATTCAAGCAACATTTCTATTTCCGCTCGGCACGCTTCCGATTTGTGTGGCGTCATTCGTCTTGCGCCTTCCCTATGGGGAACGGCGCCCTCTTCAAGTTCGATTTCGTGTTCGACGAAATTACAGCAACCGATGTCCGCCTTATGTTTTGAAAATACATCTGCGTTCCGATTTAGGAGGTCCCGAAATTTTTCGAAAACTCCCTCACCTATTTTCCCTTTTAAATGTTCTATCTCTGGCAAAACCGGTTTGTCAGATTCTAGTTCATATGACGAGGGGCGTTCCGGAAAATTCGAGCAGCTTGATAAGCCGTCGTCCGTCTCGGATTTCATTGAAAACAATTTATGAATAGATTTTACTTCATTAATCCTCTGTAAAATTTTATCTTTATTGGCATGAAAACGACAGTCTTTCACACTATGTTTCTTCAAGTTTTGTGTCTCCTCATAGTCGGTCCTCATCGGCAAAGCGTAACCAAGCTTCTTTCCACGCTGGATTGAAACCGTGGTGTCCAGTGTGTTCAATAACACACTGACACACAGTCCGTTTCGCGTTACCGAGAAGCTCCAACCTAAAATTACCGAACTCTGACTATTTGGATTCGGTACTAAGCAAACCTGTTTACTATCACTTAACGAATTCAAATTTCTCATTCTAAAAATTGCCACCACAGCTTGTCCTGGCTGTAGTTTTACTTTTCTATCTAAAAAAATTGGTACCTTGTTTTTGTCTGTTATTATCCTATTAATTGGTCTCTTAACATACTTCCGGTCCGGAATTCTAATCCGTATCAGACCGTTGTTCAAGTCAATCATCACGTCAAAATTCCTGACAAAATCTCTGCCCAAGATGAATTGGTCGGCGTCGTCCAAATTCTCTACCACCAGGAAGCTCATCCGAAGATCCCGTCCTCCCATGTGGAGGACCGTTATTGGTGTTCTTCCGGCTGCGTAAATAGCTCCTCGATGGGCGGCGGCCAGTCGGAGATTCGTTGGAATCAGATCTTCCCTCGTGCAGCCCATTCTGTCCCAAGTTTTTATCGGCATCACACTCACTACCAATCATGTGTCCAGAAGCCCTGTGACTCCGATTTTTGTTCCGTTGGTGTCGAGCAGACGTGCAGTCACATCTGCTTCATACCCAATGTGTACTGCATCTTGTTCCATCATGGCGTCATGGACTATCCTGCGGACTTTGAGTTCCTCCTCACCCAAATAGATCTGCCCCATTTAGTCATCATCTCTTGTTACATAAGTCTTGGTGTAGATACTGATTCCATCCACGTTCAGCATCACTTGATACGGCCCATAGACCTCTAGGTAGCGTCCATGAAGTTTCTTCATGCGAGGGCCACCCGTTGTTAGTAGTGCTCGCACTGCTCTCGACTCGGTGCGTGGCTCCACCTGCCTCAGATAATCTCCTCAAATGCATCAAAGTGAACTCGGATGGTTCACTTAAATTTCTGATTACCTGATGTCCTGTCACTGAGATTATCGACTGTATCTTGCTTCCTTGTGGCACCATGCCGAAGCTCTGACCGGAGATCACATTAAGTTTCATGCTCAAACTGCTTGGTGCTTTGGTCTCCTCGACCTCCGTTGCTTCGAAGGTATTCAGTTGCTCCTGTAGTTTCTCATTCTCCAGTTCGAGCTTCACTTTTTGTTCGATCTCTTTCGTCACCAGTTCCTGCTGCACTCTATTTAGAGCATCCCTCGCTGCTGCCCTATAATCAATCTTGAAGTCATCGGCCGCAGTTGCCGGTTCCGGTTCACGTGTCTCTTCTGTTACCGCTTGCATTTTCTTTGCCGCCAGCTCTTGTGGTTTATCTTTTCTGCTTGCCTCCGTTGCACTCAACAGGCGAGCCTTGCTGGCTTTCACTCCTGACAAAGCTTCTTCATGCCTTGGATGCTTGATGTCTGCCACTGCATCCCAGAATTGCGGACAATCTGATTTAAAATGACCTTCCAAGTTGCAAAAGAATTACCTCGGGCCGAATTTCGCAATTACCCCTCTCATGAAATCCTCATGGTCCAATTCTGACGCATCTTCGCCCTCGAGGCTAAAGCCTATTGCTTTCATGCCTTGTTTGTAAGTTGGGCATGATGGTCCGTTGAACTGCAATTGGCACAAGAGCGTCTCTTGTCCATGTCATCCCTCGGTTTGTACCAATTGTTCCCTTGGTTTGCTGGTCCGTTGATAAAATTGCCATAATTGTTCTCGTAGTATCCAGATCTCGAAGGAGGTTTCAACAAAAGATACTCTTTTGACTTGAGCCTCAACTCCTCTGGTGTTGGCGCATTGGTTGATTATGGTGTGTAATGCGTTGCTAGCATTGTTCGAAGTTCATCATTCTTCACACCATTTATGAGTTTTGAGGCTACGGCCAGGTTCATCCTTCGGTTCGACTCATCCGGTTGGCTGCGTCTTCTCAGCATTTCCAAGTCATCGAGAAACTTGTCTATCGTTTCATCTTCTCGTTGCCTCCGTTTCTCGAAGCGCATCATCGCTTGGTGCCCCTGCACCCCTGATCCGAAACGTTTTAACAAGATTTCGAAGATTTTCTCAGCTGTGTCACGCTGATATTGCTTCTTGGTCATGACACAGTTCAGGGCTGTCCCTTCCAAGTTGCTGGTGAGCGCACTGCATTCCTGTCTCTCCGACAAGTCCTCTTCCTCGAAATGCAGCTTCATTACCTCTATCCAGGTATCAATACAGCCATCAGATTCATCTTTATAGCATCTTGGTTTCTTAAAGACTCTTCTGGACTTCTCACTGCGTTCATTGGTTCTGGATAACCTTGTAAGGAATGTCTCCAAAGACCTGTTTAGGGGTTCAAAGGCTGTGGCCATTGCCGTAGCATCCCTTGAGTGTCCCGCTTGAGTGTCCTCACACCTTGTCAAAGGCTCTGTATGCGGTGCATCCCTGCAATCCGAATCGCCGTGAGTGTTTCCCGCTTGGCCCACATGACTCCTCCCCGGGCTTCCATACCCCCTGATACCGGAATGACTTCTCCCAGTCGCATGTGTGCCTTGCGTTGGTCGTTCATTAGAGGTATGTCTGTTCCCCGTTGAACTTGCTCTATTGTTCGGGCCCCATGTTCTATTATCCCTTGTGGCATAGCCTGATGAACTGCCCCTGCCTCTAGTGGATCCATACGTCTTCCTCTTTTGATGTTCATTGAAGTTCAACTTCGGCTCCCTGCTGGGACCTCCCGAGTTCGGTTCCCCTTCTTTTGGTCCAATCTTGCTGCTTAGTAGCCCGTCCAACCTGTCCATGATAGCCTGAGTTCGCCTCTCCATCATCGCGTCTATCTTTGTGTCAAGAGTCCCAAGAGACTGCTCTTGCTGAATTCTTAACTTCTCCATGTCGTCTCTTAAGCGTAACTCTCGCTGTTCCGCTTCTCTTGTCATTCGCGACAAGTTCTTCGCCACATGCTCTTCCGTTCTTTCTTTCAAGTGTTTTTCGCTCCTACCAACTTCTTGTCTATTGCGGTTTATTTCTTCCCGCAGACTTTCTCTTTCAATGTGAACTGCTCTTTCTAGTTCACTCATTCTTATGGACATCTGTTCATTTTATTCTCCTAAACTATCCACTATGTTGTTCAAGGCTTCTTCTAGTGCTGCCCCGTTATCCACGAGTGGCGTCACTAGTGGCGGTGTAACCCTGTCGGTCCCAGGTAGCTTCGTGCTAGTCGAGATCCGGGCCTTGACTCTCTGCCTCGACGTCTTTTCATTATCCACCTCAGGATCCGCCAATGCGTTGCCTAGCCCACTGTTTCTACTCTCCCCAATTTGCAGCTCTGAATTTGTCATAATCGCGAAGTCTCTTGACTGGCCCGGTGTGTTTACCTCTTTGCTTATCGTTCTCACTACACCAAATTTGTCCATGGTTCCAGTCTCTCTTCCGATGTATGCCTCATTCTCCTGGGTCAAACTATTGAGGCTGACTTGAGACCCAAAGTCCACTTGCTCTTCTTCGTCCTCCTCCTTTTGGGATTCACCTTCATTTCCTGCGCCCTCTCCCATGGTGAAAGGAAAGATGTTTCCTAAGGTGTTCCTCATTCTTTCTGAGAACGATGATGACGTTGTTTGTTTCTCAGTTCCGCCTGCCATCATAGTGTTGTCTGTTGGAGATCTTCTAGTTGCCGCTATTTCAGTTGAGATGTCGGACAGTTCCGACATCTCCTCTCGATCCAATGTCTCGGTGGAAGTGGCAAAATCATGGCCTTGTTCGACCGGAGTAGATTCACTCGCCAACCTTCTGCCTCTCCCTTCCAGTCCATGTACTTCCTGGTTGTCGTTCATGGCATGGTTCGTATTGACCTCCACTTCTAACAGTTCTTTTCGCTCTTCTGAGGTCTTCTGACTCCTTGTTTCAACCATTCTGCCTGAAACCGTCTCCCCTTTGTCGGTCCGGGCACGTTTGATCCAATCCACAAAAGGATCGGTCATCGTTCTTCTTTGCTTTTTAGGTATGAATTTCCTAGAGCTATTACCCCGTTTAGGTATCCTTGACTTGTCTAGACGCATTCTCAATTTGTCACTTCCTAATGCCTATACACTTAATTCGATTGCTAGTGACCTTTTAGTTTGACTACGAATAAAAATGACACAACACAATAATTTTCACAAGATTCTATAAAACAGTGACCAGGAATCCCTGTATGTTATCAGAGTACAGTTTGTACATAATTTATTCACACTAACAGATTATCGGTCGTAGGATTTGGGAACTAGCACAATATGATGTTATCAGTCAATTTAAAAGATAGTGTACTCACTACCCAATCAAGCACAGTTTATGTTGATTTAAAACCAAAAACAAAAAAATATATATAATGACAGAATATGAATACCTCTATATAAAAAACGTATGTGTATTGAACTTTTAGTCGGTCGCAGTACAAAATTCGAACTTGCTTTCTTAAAGAAAAAGCTTTCCCTGCTTGGCGCTGCACCAAACTAACAAAACTTCCAAGGCAGTAATTTTCTCAAGTGGGCGTCTATTGCACCCACCGAGTACTGTGTTACCTATCTGCCTTCGGACTGCCCAAGCTAGACCTACTAAAGTCCTCAGGGCAGTCACTTTTCACATAAACGTATTGGATTTCAATCCACACCAATGAATTACGCTCTTTTTAGTTTAGACTTAGTGTCGCGAATATCTGAGTTCGGACCTGTTTTGTTTGTGGTCTTGTTTTTATTGAAAGGCAAGTTACCAGTGCAGTCACTGATTCCTAGCCTGTCTGCTGATAACCTAATACCTCTCACTGTAGTCTTTCTTCTGTTTACCTAGGTCTTTTAATAAAATAATGCCCCTCCGGATTGGCAAAAATAGGACCCTTCCGTACTAGCAAAATTTAGACCCCTCCGGATTGGGAAAAAATATGACCCTTCCGGACTAACAAAATTTAGATGCCTCCGGATTGGGACCCTTCCGAATTAGTAAATATAAGACCCCTCCGGATTGGGACCCCTCCGAATTAGTAAACATATGACCCCTCCGGATTGGGAGCCCTCTGGTCTGTGTTGGTAGCTTTTCGGAGTTTTCCTTCTTTCAACCTATACCCCTCCGGATACGTTCTCCGATGCAATTTTGCTTTTTCAATTAACTAGGAAGGTTATGTACTGCTTTCCTAGACCCTTCCAGATTGAATTTAAGCCTCTTATTTGACAATTCACGCTAACGGTGAAGGGTCTTATCGCTAGCCTAACTTCGGTTCGATTAAGGTTTTTCTGTGCCTTTAGCCTTCCTTTTTCGTCTAGAACGGCTTAAAGTTACTTTATTCAACCGCTTTTACCTTATGGTAGGGGTGTAAGGGCTTTTCTAAAAAAAATTATAAAACGTGAAGGGTCTACCCTCCAAATTTGTGAATTTGCTAAAAACAATCTCAAAAAAAAAATTTCACGCTTACTTTTCCTACAAACTTTTGTCCCTATCAGTAAGCTCAGCTAATTGGTGATCTATTGGTACCAAGATCACCTGAATATGCCCAGTAGTTCCAAAGCTAATAACCAAAACGTCTTTTTTGTAAAGTCAAGAAATTTCTCTCTTATAGGTTCCGCCTAACTTTTTCCGCAGTTCCGTTCCTTTCGACCTAAAAATTTTTGATCCGAGCTCAGAAGGCCTATACGCTTCTAGTTCAATGCAAAAGACCCGATCTAAAACGCTTTAGTTGAAAAAATTTGCGAAAAACTATGCTACCTGTACCCCTCCAGATTGATGAATCCACCAAATCAAACACGTTAAGTTCGATTTCTCTGCAACCCGGAAGGCTTTCGGGAAGCGGGTTTTAAAACTTGTAGATTCACTAGTGGACCTTGTCCGAATAACTATTTTTACTGTTCTAACTCAAAAATTTCAGAAAATTTTCTGAATTTATAGTGTTTCGTCTTCTCAAAAATCACGAAAAAGCGGTTTTTGGTTCCAAAATAGTTCCAACCACTTTCGAACTAAACTTAACCGGTTCAATATATTATGGTAGTGCAGTTACGATGTAACACACTACTTTGGCGCTTTTTTTCGTTTCAGAAAATATCGATATCTCAAAAATCGCGACTTGTGGGGGAATCAAAATATCGCTATTTTGACCCTAAGAACCGGTCTGCTTTCTGTGTTTTTCACTGAAAAACGGTATTAGAGTATTAATATAGGCTACATAAGTAATAATATTAGTAATACTATACCCCTCCGGGTTTGTTTAATATCCGAATTAAGGAGCTTAACTCGGATATTCGCAGTTCGGTGAAGGGTCACTACAGTGCAGCACTGTCGAGCCCCCCACAGATTGCTATCTTACTTTTTGTACTAAAAGGGATACAAAACTTGTTAACGATACCCAACAGTCGATTGTTGTTGTCCTTGAGCCTCTTCTTGTTGCTCCTTGTACTGCTTGCCGGATCAGTCTTCTCCCAAAACCCTTGCGAATTGAGCGCAAATCAGCTGACCCTTCCGGATTGAGCGCAATTTATCATTAACGTGCTTAAATGCTCAAATAACCCTATAGTACAAGCCTCACAAACGGGCTACAAATTTGATCGTAACAATTCTGAGTGATATAAATGCCTGTAATATCTATCAACAACAAACGGGAGGGTTGGATCACATCTTGTCTGGGGGGATGATTTCTACTGATTTTTTACTTTCTTACTGTTTTTGTTTTTTTTTCGGTTATTTTTTTTATTTTTTTTTGTTTTTCTTGGGTACTATACTACTTTTTGTTTGGTTTTATATATATCTTTAAGTGCTTTTGGTCACAAACCTCTCAGGGAACGACGGGACCTCGAATCCCCCACCCTTCCTGTTTCGTGAATTTTCGGTCCTAACTAGGTTAAAAAGCTATTCACGGTAATCCGGAAGGCTTCCGCGTTCCGAACTACCCTTCCACCCCGGCGGTTTTGGCCCATTAATGGCGTTAATGAGAGCATCCGCTCGGCGCGGAGTGCTCGTCAATGGTTCTGCCGGTCATGATGTTAAAAAAGAATAACACCCAGGAGCGCCATAAAAACATGTATGTAACATTCGCCCGGAAGATACATATCGACGGAAAATAAAACTAAGTCTTAAGACGACTGGCTAACGTCTAAACAGAGCTTTACATGCTTTTAACCGTCTCTACCAAGCCAGTTCTTTCGGTGGTCTTTCTAACATCGGGTCGACAAAAAACATTACTGCTTTCGGCTTCGGTCAAAACACTCAAATTAACTTAATTACATGCTGAAATAGTGAGCTCATGGCTGGGTCTCAGTATCCCCAGACCACGAGGTCACTACTAAAAACAGGGCTACTACTACTTATTGAATTATTATTGTTTTTGTTCAGTAGATAAAATCATCATCTCCATCGAAGATGGATCAATACTTTCCCCCAACTCCTAGCTTCTCAACTTAGTAGAATGAATTCAGATGTTGATCAAATTCAAATCAAGACATGACAGAGAAGCTAAAAATTCATATAAGATGATAAAAGTTTCAGTCCCCAAACCCCTCCGGATTCTCGAATCCACTGAATCAAGCACGTTAAGCTTGATTTCTCTGTAACCCGGAAGGCTGGTTTCCACCCCTTCTGTTGTTAGCAACCTGCCTTGCAACTATTGTAGCGACACAATAGTTGCAACTTGGAGCGGTCTCTGCTACTTCTGCTTTTCTCTGATTCTGATTCTCAATTATCTCGTTGTTGTCGTCATCGCAACTATCGTTGTTGTGTCTTTCTTCGACTTTTCTGCCAAAATGCACGTTTCTGACGTTTCTCAGAAATATGACGTCATAATTCGAATTCTTAAAATTTTAAAATACTAGAATATTCTAGCCCTCACCTTTTGGCCAATCGTTCTAATAACGCTCTTATTCCTTCAAAATTGCCAATTCGGAAGGTTCACTGCTAAAATTTCGAATTTGCTGAATCTGCATTTTGATCCATTCTGGTCGAATAACACACTGTTTTGTGTTTTTAGATGTTCATTTTTCGAAGCTTCCGATAGAAAAAAAACGGGTTATTTTTAGAGGGGATGTTCAGGGACTCGGCTACTAGAAGCTTCTTCTTCTCGCACAACTGTTTCTGAGTATGAAAGCTGTAGAGATCCCTATTCCGGAAACTAGTGTTCGGGCAGATTATTATCAGCTTCATTGTATGAATTTGCTCAACCAGTGTCCATGTAAATGTCTTCTAGAATTGCATTTTATTTGGCCGACTTCTGGAGAAAATTCCGTCGAAAAGGAGAAAACGTTTTGAATTGAATGGTGATGATGCAAGTTTGTTTTGTTTCACTGTCATGTTAGTGTGACCTTTCGAAACTCTAACTGTACACTCTCGCTATTTTTCCAGTGAATAATGTGTTCCTGAATAATTGGAGCGCCATTTCGCTCAGCGCAGTCCGTTTTATTCCTTTAGCCTTCACTTTTTGATTGCTTTCTAGGCAGAAGTAAAATTGCTTTTCTTTTCTACAAGGCAGGGGATAGTTACATTTCTTCTTAAACAACTTGGATTATACGAAAAAAAAAATTTTTTCGATTTTTCAACGAGCTGAACACCCTTTTTCATTAAAAAGAAAAATTGAGAGGCAATATACATTCAGATAAATCAACGTTTGGGCAAAGTTGTATGATAATGCCTGCAAAAACTAAATGCCCGTAACTTTTTACAACAAGTTACGGGAGATGAAGGGAGGTTAGTTGTGCTGGTGCTGCTTGTGCTGGTAGTTATTTTCTCTAAAATAAGGGGAATTGGGATGGAAGGGTGATGTAAGTTGGCGTTTTAAATCACCATCAAGGACGACCGATTCGAATTTCGGATTTAGGGCGTGGAAATTTTTGATCGACTACCCACATGTCTTGTCTTTTAACTTCAACACAAGTTTCTTGTATGTATCGTCGAACATGTTTTTCTCCTCATCAAAAAATGAGAAGTCGCAATCCGCTTTTGTTTTTCTGTAAGTCTCTGTAAACGTCATCATTTTTTAAGATATAAAAAAAACTATACGTGTTGGAGTGCAGTAGTTCCAAATTTAGATCCGGTTTCATTTTTTAATAAAGGAATTGAAGATGAAACGCTTGGCGAGATCTAAGATGGTCACATCAGCTATCATATGTTTGTCCCATACTTTTTTGTTTCTGGAAAGTTGACTGTAGCTATCTGATCGTCAATCAAATGAAAGCTCTTCATCGAGCTCAGAGCTGTTTTTTTTGAAGAAAACCCCTTTCATTGCTTACAATTTCCAGCTTCTTTCTTCATAACTTAGACTCCGTTGTCTTAATGAATGCTGATTTAACAATCAGCTTGTAATAGTTCTCACGGAAATTGCCGCGCCTATCGTTGGCTGGTGATCAGTTCGACAAAGGGTACAATCCACTGACTATGGCGGAACTGAAAAATCTTTTCGAGGTAAGTTTTTTCTGTTCCCAGATCGTGGAGCAGCTGTAACGTAAATTACTGCAAAACATAATCATCCTTAGGATGCAGGCTCTGCAGAAGTTTTGGCACCTTTGTCAGTGTGATAATTCCCAAATTTCCTATAATGTCGACTCGCTCGTTTCCTATTGCATTGATGTCCACTACTTCAAGAGAGGAGGCAAGAGGGTAATCAGCAAAGAAGTGATTAAACTCTACGGGTATGGTCAATTTGATTTCAACTATACAACCCCAATTAGAGGTTTCGCTGGTGAGAACTATGTCTTCTAATCTTTTTTCAACCAAAAGAAAAAACGTTTAATGGCAAAGAGTACTGTTTAATTTATACCCCTGAACAAATGGTTCAGTCAAAATTGAGGATGTAACTTCATGCTTCTGGGAGCAAAAAGTCGTCGTCTTTTTAGTAGTTTGCTCTAAAAAAACCCGCGCGGTTAAACCAAAGACATGCTTCCTCGTATCATTCGCTGCAGAAGGTCCAGATGTTCACGATTGACTGACGGTTCTCTTTCAGTCTGAGATTTTACAAAATTTAAGCCCAAAATCAATTAATGCCTAGACGTAGCCGCGTGGATAATGGATTTCAGTTGTTTGCGTGCGAAATTTTTGCGAACCAGGTTGCGTTCCATGTTCTGGCGATAGCAGTGACTCCAAATCAGAATAGACTACTCTGGGTACGTACCAACGAGCTGATAAATTGTTCATTATGTGGTCATCATTCCCGGTTCTGGAATTGTGATAACGGCTCCTTCACCTTGTGATATGCTGCAACAAAGCAACGGTTATCATCTTTGTGACAGGAAGAAAAGCAGCGCTAAGTGAATCAGGCAGCTCTGTGTAGGATCCTGCTTTTCAAGAAGAAGGCTGTGAAACGGGTTAGCAATTTTTCAATTCCATCAATCAACTATCCACTGTCATGAGAAGAGAAATAAATAACTTGGTTGACTATAACTTCAATTGGTTCCAAGTTATGATCACCAGCTATTCTCTCGAAGTACACTGTGAAGTCTCAATGTTTAGAAAGAGCATAATCCTTTCGTAATTTCCTTATCCCCATCTTGCACAGATGGAGTTTTGATCGTCCCAGCTTCCAGATGGAATTGCACTTTATTCGGACCCTCAATGATCCTTTCAATTATGAGAGCGTGTACTTCCTCCTTGTTTTACATCATGACTTTGAGATCATGTCGACAAAACTTCTCTCTGAACGCGGTTTCCGTTGGCGCAGCTGGAGAAGATCCACTCAACACCATCCCAAACTGGTATCACATGCTTCTTCAGAAGATGTTATTGAAAGCGTTTCTCAAGGAGAATTTTTGTAGGGCATTAGAAACAATTACTGTTGGAAGTCAATTAATGTGCCAACTCAACGTGCTCTTGGGCTTCTGACGATCTCTCGAATGATTCGAGACACTCAATGCAAACAGTTTGAGGAATAGGAGCAGGAAGGTTTTTTGTGATATTTTTGCTCACGGTTCTCATTTTCCTTTTAAAGCTCAGTTTTTTTCCGCACTGCGGGCAAGGAGCAGGTGTCGCGTTAGAAGTAGAGCTCGACATTTTGTGTTGAAGCTACTAAAGTAATTCAGAAAACTCTTAAGATTGAATTAAGACTCGTTCTGAGGAAGCAGAAACGAGAAGTGAATAGCTCTTTAAATTAAGCGTTTTACGAGTAGAGACAAAAAGAAGCCATTACCTAGAGTTACACTTCGCTGTGAACTTGACAACAAGTACTGCTCTTTCGAAAAACAGTGTTTATTTCAAGTCTAAGCACTATATGTCTCATCACCTCGTTCAAATGCATCAACTGGTTTAAGTGCATCACCTCATTTAAAAACACTTCTAAAACCTAGTTTTTCTGTTTAAGTCATTAGAACTCTGGAAGTGTAGTTTGCGTTTTTTGAGCATAACAAGCTGCATTATGCGTGGTTCCTTAAATGAGATATGGAATCACTAGATCAATGCTCTCCGCACTCTGTGTCGATGAAATCCAGGATTAAAGAAGGAAAATGATTGTTCTGGATTCTTCTCTAATGCCGCTTAGCTCTCGTTGATAGTGCAACCATTAAACGTTCGTTTTCGAGTCTGTTGAAATAGATCGATATGATCCAGGAGGTATTTCGGTAGCAGTATGTATTATTTTGTTGTCCATTCCTTTAACTGATTGCCGTTCGTTTTGTCATTGAACGGATCTGTTCTAGACGGAGAGGCTTTCTCTCTCCTGATTGATGACCTTTATAAATTCTCGCCTGTACCATTGGTAGATAATTTTTGTCTTTTGATCGGACACTGATTTTTTTTGTAGACGACTAGTCATAACCTGAAGATGTTTTAAGTTTTTGTTGAACTAAAATGACGGTAACACCGAACTCACATTGAGAGAAAGAAGATTCTGAAAGGTTTTTGAAAGAGGATGAGATCAGGAAACGGTTTGCATAGCTCATTAAGGTCAAAGATTATATTTTTCTAGGTGAAACTATCAAGCTTCTTTTTTCTTTTACGCAAGACGCCTGAGTTCATGTTGAGATAGCATGTGAAAATCCCATTTTACTAGTTTTATGTGAAAGCAATCTTTTAGAGGCTATGGGCGAAAGCGCCCAGTTCTACGTTAGTTTGTTAGACATTTTTTGTCATTCTGTTGAAATTTCGTTTTGTGATTAATAAGTCATTTATTTAACAGTCATGAAAATTAGATTTTTTAAAAGTATACTCGGAGAATAAGCTATTTAAAACATTCATAAAACGTGGTTTATCGTTAAATACAATAATTTTTTGGTGATTAATTTTTATCAATGTTGCTTAAGGCGCTCGTAAAGTTTTCTCATACATTTCAAATTTGAGATCGCATGATCTGTCTCTTATACTGTGATCGGTCATTGTTCAACGTTTTGCGCTAAAAACTAGTTGGTTGTTATTCAATTGTTGTGTACTCTTCCCTTGAAACGATCGTTGATTTTTGCTATAATTTCAAGATATACCATCGAATGATAAACGTTAAGATAGAATCGGTAAAAAAACAGACCAATACTTATATAACTATCGGATTGTACAAAGAATATTTTAAATTATCGACAAGGAGTAACCTTGTCAACTGGAGAAATCGAGTCTTTGATGGATAATTCTATGAAAAATCAACAAAATTGACGAAAGGAAAAAATTGCGATGTAAATGAAAAACTCAGAAAAAAGCAAAACAAATCTAAAGATTCATGATGCTTGGAAAAAAAAGAATGCGAAAAAGAAAACAATGATAACTCTCGTTTTGTTCAACATTATTATCTCGTTAATTTAAACTTTCAATGCAATGGTTGAAGCAATGTATGAGCTAACCTCCAATTTTTTTAAACAGCTTCGTAATAAATGATAAAATTTACAGTCTGAAACATGGATACAACATCTTTAACTGCGCTCGAAAAGCAACTTTTGCGACATCCTTCCATTCGAATTGATTGAATTTTGTCTTCAATTGTTTGACAGTGATAAGCCTTATCATCTGCTGGTCGTTTCCACGATACTGATTTACTAAGTTTACTGATTTACTATACAAGATGAACTCAACAGCCCTCACCGTGCTTTCAACTAAATTCAACTGAGACTTTTTAATTGGTCCAAGTCTCAATTGACTGGCCCTCTGATGGAGAAAAGCAAAATAACTGTGAAATATAATTATATCACCAATCAATATGTTAGGGGTGTTCCACTTCGCAGATGATTGCCTCGAGATTGCTTCGTTTCACAGACAAATTTTAAATGACCCGATTACTAACGTAACAATTGAACGCTACACTGATACTTTGAATGTTGAAAATGTTGCTGAGATTTTAAGAAGAAATAACATTAATTTAAGTGGGTATGGTTGAGTGGAAAATAATTGAAATACTTTGCATGGGAAATTTATCATGGAGAAAAATTCAAATTTAAAATATTGTTTGTATTTTGTTCTCTTGTATAAAAAACTGTTATTACACCAACTGGAGGCGTTCCCGAGGAGTGTAGCGACAAGCAACGCCAAACTTTCTATTACCGATTAAATTGCATGGATATGTCTCAATACTTCGAAGTAATGAAATGAAATTTTTCACGGTTCTCTTAAACTTGTAAAAAAAACAAAAACTGTGGTTATTTAAATGAAATTCAGAAAAAAAAAAACGAAACTATAAAACTCACAAAAGCATAAATACAAAAGTTTAGAAAAAATGTGTTTGGCAAATCATATCAAAGAATAATCAGAAATTGAAATCTACTCAAAATTTTAACATGAGCAACATAAACACATTGAAGTCCGCATAAGTTTGTCGCATTTTCTTTTACACGAAGGGATAGTCATATAACTTTTTACGTAAAGAATCTGCGAAGAGTACCTGCCCTCCAGCTTGAGCAAAAAGCAACCAATAGGTTCCAGGTTGATACGAGGGTGATGCATTCATAATCATGAACAGATCGTCGTTTTTCAATACTGAAAAGCATGCATGTAAAATCTGCCGGAAAAATACCTCTAAGGCGATTATTCAAACATTTACAACGGTTAATAAATTCCATTATTTGAAAGTTATTCATGGCTAGCTCAGGTCAATAGAGTGTTTTTGGTAACTTTTCTATCTGAACGCACAAAACTGTTGATGCACCCTCTCCCATAAAAAACAAATGAGGTTATTAGCGAGACCAACTTCAAATTTGAGTTCAACTGGGAAAAAGCAATTGGTCAATTCAGAATTGTGTGAAGCCTCCTGAGTAGAGGAGAGAAGAAAAATCATAAAAGAAAACGAGACCATCATAAATAGCGAGACTTATTCCATGTCTAGTTTTCAACACAAACTCAAGAGCTTCGCTCTATCATTACCTGTTGTTGAGATTTGAGTTCCGGCTACTGATAGGCAGTTTAAGTTCAGAATGATCTCAGCCAACCCATAATTCTGGTAATGAAAAAGATGTGTCCTGCTAGGACCCTGTTAGGCTTCTTTATGCCCATTGCTACTATCATTCTTCGAACAGGTTCTTTCGGGAAAACATCCCCTTGTTGCCAGCTTTGTACAATTGCAGTTGAGCGAAAAGTTTTTGGCACTACTTCAAAGTAATTATAAACGGCCGGGTTCTTCAACAATGTTTTTTCTTTCTACGATGAGAGAATAGAATCAGTCACAGTTTCTTTGACATAGATATGAGTTTAGATTATTTGAGCAATGCAGTGTCTAGCTGCATCGTCAGATATGCCAACAAAATTGTTAGGAGAACTTCCACAAGGGTAGACTTCCACAATTAATCCAATACAGGGTACGTGCTTGTCACACGACAAGAAATCGCGCGCTATTTTACCCAAGAGCTTCAACTCGTTCGAGGCCGAAACGAGAGCTTTACGCTCAGTAAAACCCTCAGCTCTCCTTCCCCTTCCGTCAGTAGCTGATAAATTTTCTTCATAATGATATTCTTGAAAAGCTAATCGATAATTATTGACATCCTTACCGAGTGAAAACTTGGTCTCTTTGAAGGTTTTATGGACAAAAGCTGCAGTGTTATTTGATATATTTTTTTTACTATATAGAGACAGTGTACATTCAGAAAGGATTGTTACCAAAATATGGCAAGTTTCTGTTTTTCCCCCTCAGTAGCATGCGTTCAAAACAAATTACCATTGCCTTGAACAATTCGTGCAATTTTTTCCGAACGAGTACGTTGAAAGTCGATAAAATTAACTCTGTCGCCGAGTATTTTAAAATCGAGCTTAGGAGCATCAGTAGAGAGGGAATTTCCAATCTTTTGGGTGATTTTCAAAAGTGACAATTAAAGGCGGTTTTTCAAATAATCCTCAAGAGCTGTGAGTTGCTTCACTCGGTTTTAAATTGGAAATTAATTTCATTCCCGGTAAAGAAATCAGAGCGACCTGAATCAGAGCGGTCTGAATAAGTAGTTCTTCCCCGATCCTTTTTTCTGCTTCCTTTTATCACTCGACGACTTGCACCACTGACTCGGTTGACGACGAAATATGTTAAGGTCAATAAAATAAACTAAACCCTTGCACATACATCAACGGTATAGTGAGCAAAAAGACAGTGGGTAGTGAATGTGCTAGGTTTCGAGCTTCCTTGTTTGTAACCTGTTGATAAGAATTTCAAACTCTGACTTTATTGAATCCAAGTAGACTAGGAAGTTGCGGGCTTCACGATGTTAGACCTTTCCAATAATGCAGCCTCAATGAAAATGGTTGGTTGTGTGATCTATAGTTTAATCAAATTTCTCTAATTCTGTCTTTATACTAACCTCATCCAGTATTTGTTCAAATCTCAAATGCTCTCCTTTTTTTTCTTCCCTAAAGCATCTTTTGAAGTTGAGCAGAGTTTTATATTTTGAAATGTGCAATAAATAAGGGGTGACTCTAGGCTTGGAAAGACTGGAAGTGCATTATTCATGGTTTTTCATTATTGCGCCTTCTCAAGAACGTGAATTAGTTCAGACTCGTAAGATTTTCACTCAATCGGTTCTATGTTAGTAACAATCAGATTAAATATTGGGGGATTTTGGCTTGAAATGTCAAAATCTTCAAAAACTTTATCGGTGAAGGATTGTTTGTAACCTTTGCGAAAAGTATGTCGTCTTTGGCAAGTCTAACAAAAGCAACAAACTATAGCTTCGGATGTCAAAACTTTTGCAATGACTGTTCTGCTCCCTATAAAACCACGCGAAGAACATCTTTTTTAGTTTCTTTGTTTGGGCAAGATTTGTGTCATAATTCGTTCTCAAATCAGTTGCACTGACAAAACTTGCAAATTTTCAAGGTTTTGAGGAGGTACATTTTCGATGTAAGTGTTCACGAATACGATTTTTCAAAAAACGAATAATTTTCTCAGCAGAAGCTGATCCTTTCTCCATCTCTGTGGTAAATGTTTCTATGTCTTTGTTGTTACAAAGTGATTCAAAAGACCCCTTAAACTCTGTAATCTTTTCTATGAACAATTTAGGCTGTTCTTGTTGAGACTCAACTTTTTCCGTAAAGGTTCCTTTCGTCTATTTTTTTAAGTTTGATGTTTTGTATTTTTAAACTACTATCATGAAGAGCACAGGCAGCATCACGTGCAGTATGAAGATGATGTTGATGATGATGATGATGATGATGATGATGATGATGATGATGATGATGATGATGATGATGATGATGATGATGATGATGATGATGATGATGATGATGATGATGATGATGATGGTGATGATGATGATGATGATGATGATGATGATGATGATGATGATGATGATGATGATGATGATGATGATGATGATGATGATGATGATGATGATGATGATGATGAGGATGATGATGATGATGATGGCTACTCGAGGACTGGTCTCGGCAAGAGGGGAGGAGCGCAGAAATCAAAATTCAGTCCAGGGGGGGAGCAAGGTCCGGGGTTGACGATGGCCTAGGCCACACCCTCGGACCGATACCCGCTATCAAACCGAAGGGAAGTAGCCGATCCCGACGGACAGTCAAGGCGATACTCAAATTTTCCAGGCGACACAGCAGGGTGTTGAGCTGGCTAAGACTGGTCAACGACATCGAACAAAATCCAGGCCCCGCAGGCGAGACGAGGAAAGAACAAAGACGGAAAGGAAGAGAAGAGAGACAAACAAGAAGAAACCAAAGGGGTTGGACAGAGCTACGATGATGGGGAAGAGGAAAGCGACCATCATTTGGACGTGGAACATGCAAAGGGCGAGAGTCACTTTCCCGAGGAGAAACCGCTTCGCCGAAATTCTGAAAGAGGCGACAAAGAGAGAGGTGGAGGTCATCCTATTCACGGAGCTTCACGAAGAGGCGGAAGGTCTCCAATGGATCAAGTCGGGAGACTTGTACGGGGTCCTAGTGCACGGCAAGAAGAGCGGCATCTTTCTGAGAGACGTTTGGGTGACAAATTGGAAGGACCAAGGATACAGACGAAAACATGGCGAGAGAAGCACGTCAGTGGATGCGGATGGGGTCAAGTTTGTCGCTGCGTACCAGCCACTGTGGAACGCCGACCCTGTGGAGTTCGCGAGTTACAGGGAAGAACTGAACGAACAGATCCTCGGATGCGACAAGCACATAAAACTGATCATCGGAGGTGACTGGAACTCTAGCATAGGCGACACAAATAGGAGGACACAGGACAAGGTGGCCGGAGCATACGGCCTTGGCAACACGAACGCCGCGGGCAACGACTTGATAAATTGGTGTCATGAACACAAACTGGGGTGGACAAACTCTTTCTTCCGACACAAGAAGAGGGGAACTTGGAAATGCCCAGCTAGGAAAAGCGGGCACGAGATAGACGGTTTCATGACAAGACAAAACCAACGTAGCCGTTTGGTGAAGAACGTGAGAACAGAGACGACGAGCCGGACACTGTCTGACCACAAACCAAAGATGATGGAGTGCTGGCTGCAGAAACCGAGGAAGGAGCCCGAGAGGAGACAGCAGAGAAGCACAAACATCAACTGGGACAAGCTGAGGGACCCGGCCACGAAACAGCAGTTTCGGACATCGGTTGGCGAGGCATTGAGTCGTTCTGAGATGACGTGGAAAGATCTAATCAAAAAAGTGAGAGAGGCGGGAAAAACATTTGCGGTCATGTGGAAAAGACAAACCTGAACCCGTGGATGGATACACACAACGAGGAGATCAAGTCCTTCCAAATGAGGATCAGCCAGGTTACGAGAGCCATCGAAACTGCCGAAGGACTCGTGGAAAGGACGAAAAAATATTGGCGCCTTTTCCTGCCTTTTCTTTCTCGTCAACTTAAACTGTAAAAGTCTACCTTATGGGACGCCTCTACGAGGGGCCTTAGGGCCCGTGAACTCGATCCCTGTGAGTACCTAATGACTGATGCTTTTTAGTTATATATGCTCACTAAATAATTCAAACAGATACAGATAAAACTTACCAAACTACTTCAATATTGGATCTGTATTGGACTTTCAGTTATCCACTAGGCACCACAAGGGGGAGGGGAACGAAAAAAAATTGTTAATTGGTGTCAATTTTACTTGTTACTGAATCAATGGGTTTTTGATGTTCAACAATCGTCGACAAAAACTAAATGTTATCGATTGAATGAAAAGTTTCATCCAATCGGTCTTTTCTCGGTTATGGATCGATCAGTTGGATTTCAGAAAGATTTCCACTGGTTTTTGTTTATTCTTAAACTAAACTTTTTCCAACTTTTCTTTTCATTTTATTGCGCAGCTGTAATTGTCCAGATTGCCTTTCATTCTTTTAAGTTCAAGAAAAAATCATTTTTTTTGACGTTTTAACCCATTTTTGAGACAATACAATCGATTTTTTTGGAAAGTGTATTACAATTGATTTTGATTGATTTTATACGGATTCTATACAAATTCTAAACAGATTTTTTCCGCAAAAAAAAATCAATTGTCTAGGTGTTTATTAGATTTTTCTTACTTGTATAAATTCACTATATTATCCATTTTATTGTCTAATTGAATTACATTAACTCGAATTTTTACTTGCATAAAATTTTTTAAAAAATTGATTAACATCATTGTAACCTCAGTTTTGCCATTGCGGGGTGTTGTGTGTTTTTTGCAAAAAAAAACGACGCACAAACTTCAAACCCACATAACTAAAAATATGGTAAAACATTAAAATATTGCGCACAAAAATACGGCCACTGAAGGGAAAAAACTTGAGTGCATGAAGTCAAAAAAGGCAGAAAGCCAAAACCAGGCACTATTGTAAAAAAAACTCTGATTGCAATGCTTCGAAAGCCAGATCTCAATAATAGTAGGGGTATGCAACCTGTTTCAAATACCAATCTTCCATTGCTCCATTTTCGTCTCGTCGAATTTTCGCTGTTGGAAGAATGTTTCGCACTAGATCTACGTGCTCGCTTGCCAGCACAAAATTGTCCCAGCTGAAAAAAGAAAAGACATTTCACATGTTGTCGCCACAAAATAATTTTTTTTGTAATCAACTTGAGCTTCACGGGCTTTTTCAATGCTTTGTTTAGAGACATCGATTCAGAAGTGACGCAAAACAGACAGTCATCTGGAGGTGAGCGAATGACTACTTGCCCGAATTTTCTCGCATAGAATAAATTGATTGACAAAGTTTTGCCATTATAGTCAATAAGCTAAAAACTGAGAACTTTTGTTGAATATAATCGATTAGGTGTAAGCAACGAAGGCAATTTTTTTTTTGTTATAGCAAAGAGCCGGTTTTTTGTGCTGATAGCAAGACTGTTAGTGTCGTGACAAAGCTTTGAATGTTTCGACTGCCCATTAAGTCCAAGGAATAAGTCATTGTTCTGAAGAAAATGAAAAAAAAAACGACAAAGATTTTAAAGAAGAAAAAAATGAAATAAGAAAAAGAAAAAAGAAAAAATCTCCTCATATGCTACCTAGCGTAAGTACTTTTATTTCACACCTAGCAATGATTTTTAGCCTGATAAACATTCTGCTCAGTCCAACGATAAAATAGTCAAAAGATAAACGTCTCAGTGCAACGAAACAACTACATTTATCGCGTGTTAAGTCACCAATAATAGTCAAAATGACAATTTTCACACCCATATAATTTTACGAAAAAATTATAATAAGTTAAACATCTCTTAGTATTTGAACTCAAGTCAAAAAGACTGTTAAAAATCACAAAAAACCTCCAATCCAAAACAGTTCGGTTAGTGCTAGGTGAAAAACGACCTGCCATTAAGGCGACAAGACTTTAAGACGACAAATAAGCGTTATTATATGTAAAACGAGCAATTCGAATTTATGCGACTTAAAATTCACAAAATTACAATGTTTAGAAATGCCTGTAGCGTCTTCTCAATTTTTGATCAAAAACGGTTGTCGCCTGAGCGGCTGTTGTCTTGTGTGCCGGTCACCAGTTTGGTAAAATCAAAAAAACACACCAACTCAAACATTCCATCCCATCTTGAAAAGTCGGAATAATAAACCAATATAAAAAAACCTTTAGATGGTCTAAATTTTGCCATCAGACAGAGGTTGCATATAAAAAACGAGTAATACTATGTAAAAAAAACTAAAATTTGCAAAAACTACTTGCTGTTTGGCAGCTCTTTAATAAAAATAGCTACAATTTTTAAGCAATGATTTGTATTTGTGTTTCATAATAGAAAATTGAATTAATTAAAAAAAGTATATCTGGAGAAATCAGTGAACAAAAAACTGACTTTCGGTTTACTGGTCGGAGTTCAAACAAAAAAATACTATACTAGAAACACTTTGCACGCTTTAAAATCAGAAGTCAAAAAATTCTTACCTTAAGAGTTGTAGTTGACCAAGGAAAATTTATGAAAGAAAAGAGATGAAAGATCTGAAAGGCGGATGAGAAGTTGCAATTTCAAAAAATTTGTAACCTCCAATGTAGCAAAACTTTACTACGGGTAGTTTAATTTTATTCAAAAAAGAAAGAAAAATAATTATTAAGCGAATGAACTCAGATCCAGTCTTATATCCCAGCAGCATTAAAGTAATCATAATGCCAACAAAAACAAAAAATTGCAAGTGTATAAAGCAACATGGCTTACGAATTAAAGGACCCCATCAGATTATCTTTTTTAAGATAAACAACTTATGAATTGGTTACTTGAAGTTCACAAAAAGTCTCAGTGGAAAAAATCAGTCGTCGCAAAAACTAAATTTTTGACAGCAGTGTCAAAATGATTTCCATTCTGTGTCTTTGAGATTATTACAAGTAGTTTTTTTTCTGTAAGTTTTCGGATAATCTTTTGTAAGTTATACTTACTAAAAAATTTTTACAAGAAAATCAGAAAAATTTTCAGTGTTTTTTCACATGCAAGAACTGAGAAAAAATTATAAGTGGACTTGGCATCAACGATATTGCTATCAGAACAGTTGGCAGAAGATAAAATCAAAAATGGAACTAGTAACACCATATTTACTTGTAGAAATAATATTTCACAAAACAGTCGCTCTTGTAAAAACATTTTCGACAAAAAACTGAATTTGTATCAAATAAAAATTATCTTCAGTTCACGCGTTTCACATTTTTTCTCCAAAAGTTTCAATTAAATGCCAGTTTTGCAAACGTTTTTTTATCTTACTCAAAAGTATGCTTTTTCTAGTACTTTTGTATAGGAAATCAATTTCTATTTTTAGTTTGAGAGGGATCGAAGTCCCTACTTGGCTATTCGTAAAACAATTGCTGACAGCATCAATGAGTTATTTCCTCGTGAAGCCGAAACATCAAATGAAACGAACTTGTCGTCGGTGAGCAATGAAACAATTCTCGGAAATCATGAACACATTAATAATGAACTTTCGGAAGAGTTCAGTATGAATCCGTTCTTTTGTTAATTCATAAATTTCGGGCGAAATTTTGTTGATTCATAAAATTAAAACAAAGAACTCAAGATCTTGGAAATCATAGACAAAACGCTATGACGAAGCAATATAACGCTTTGAAAGCAATATAAAAAATAGTAGTCACCTGCAAGCATGCCTAAAAAAATTGTGTTCACAAGGGAACAGAATATGGTAAAATGTTTATTGCTAGAAGTAAATTGCGTGTAAATTAAACGGCTGAAAAGTTTGTTTCAGTTAAAAATCTCGATAAGATGACAAAAAACTACTTTTTAATTCAAATACGAATTGATCGCAAGACAAAGTTCAGCATTGTTGAAAAAAAGATCTTGAAATGTTCCGGAATAGATACAACCACCTTTTACAAGTAATGTGATTTTGAAATCAACCATATCAAAAATGGAAAGAGCACTATAACTCAAAAAAAGTATCTCGAAAAAATCAAATATCTCGAAAAAAACTAATTTTGGGGAAAATTAATGAAAAAGAGCTGTAGAAAAAGCTTAGTTTGGAGGTAAACTTTTTGTCGTTCTGTCGGTCACTAGGCATGGATTTTGCTACTGTTGATCTTGTTTCTAGTGCCTGATTCAGTAAAAACTTTGAGATCCTTACCAAATTTACCTGAAGAAATTTATCTGAAAGATGTGTATCTGAACCAGACAAAAAATTCGGAAATGCGATTGAGAGGTTACAATTTCCACGAAATTGCTTCCCTCCAATTTGCCGAAAATTTATCTATGGTAAATTTATTTCTTTTTAAAAAAGATTACGAACAAAAAAAGAAAAAAAATGTTATGCGAATGAATTTTCATAAGAGAACAACTTCACAATCATCGTGCTAACGAAATTTGAAAATTGCGAGTGTTAAAAGCAACATGGCTTTTGAACAAGTAAATAAATGTGGAAAAGAGATAACAAAAAAATCACAGAAGCTAGTTCATCATTTTTCTCTAGATAATTCTAGAATGTCTACTTTACATTGCTGAAGTGACTCAGTTTTTTTGAAAATAAATTGATGGAAGACAAAATGGGAGTTTAAATGAGTGGTATGGAGTGGCAAGACATGGAATTTTTTTTTTAAGTGAACTCAATAAGTTATTGGCTCCAGAGCAGTTCGAAAACAGTTGGAAGTCTTATTCAGTGTTATTATTTATTTACTTATGAGAAACTATAAGTACCGATTTTTAAAGGTAGAATTAAGCTCTTTCGAGCTAGACCAAACTTCAACCTTTTGTCAAAAAAGAAAAAGAAAAGCCAAGGGTTTGCTGCTTGTTCGAGTTTTTTTATTCGCCATCTAATTATTTTTTTAGAAGCGACTTTTCATTGGCGCTCCAATATTACAACAACGAAAGCAATGTAATTTAACGAGTGTTTTCGATTTTTTCTAAAGAAGGTTTTCGCAGACATTGCATTCTAATTTTTACTTGACTTGATTACAAAATGCAGCTGAGCAATTGAATTATCCAGAGGTTCGCAGACATGAGATGATTTTTCCTATTTCGTGTTGATCACAAAACGGAAATAAAAATCTTGGAAAAACGAATATCAGCGTGGAACAGTTTATTTTTTTAGAATCTTAAGGTTCTTGCAAAACTTTTCAAAAAATGTTTCCAAATGATAAAACTCAAAAACTGAGAGAGAGCAAACTTGAGAAAAACTTATAGACGTAACCTTTCAAATCTAAAAGTGAAATAAACTTTGATTTGATTGAAATTTTTTTCAATAACGACACTAAGTATCTGATTATCTTTGATGTTTCTTCTAGTAAAAGATTCAAACTCAGTTTAATCAAATCCATAAATCAAAATATCAAAAAAAAATCAATCACTAACGCAAACTGAGAAGATATGTAGAGCTCATTATGAGGCCAAACTGTGCATTTTGTGCATTGCAAGTGGAATCGGCAACAAGAACGCTCCCTTTGTTCTTCTTTTGATCTTTACTTTCCTTTTATCGTCCCGACAAAATTTTAACATGTTTAAAGACTTGTCCCTGGATTCCAGGAACATACAAACATAAAATTGTGCGCCTATCCAGTGCACAGTTTGGCCTCGTAATGCTACAAAAATTTCCATTTACAAATACGATTCAATACGTTCAGTCGACAAATAGGACTTCATCCCCAAATTAAATAGTGTTATCATCATTTCAAAAATTCTTTCGAGCTAGACCTAGTTCTTATCGGTTGTCCGATGATCCAATTAGTAGCTTAAGAACTGTTGCTTGCTCGCAACATATTTTTTCACAAAAATTTAAACATTTCGTGGTTGGAAAATATTTGTTTCATTAGTAACGACCTGTTGCCGTCTCTCCTATGTTACAATGATGAAAGCAATGCAAAATAAAAGTGAAATTAAGTTTTTTATAAGAAGATTTTTCGTAACTACACTTTGACTTGACTGGCTGCAACAAGATGCAGCTGAGCAGTAGCATTGTCCAGAATTTTGTTCAGAAAGCTTGAAACTTGAGATGGTTTTTCTACTTTAGTTTTGATCAAAAAACGCATATGAAAATGTTGCAAAAATTTTTATCAAATGTTCAAAATATTAGGTTTGGAACTCTCACTAAAAATTTTAGTTTTTAAAAGTTTTTAGCTTTTTAAAGAACTTTGTAAACTTCGTAAAGTTTATTCTTAAATGGTGGGAGAAAAACTTTCTAGAAAAAAATAAGGTCATTCAATTCGAAAAGAAATGTGAATGTTATGATTGTCGGAGCATATAAGTCGGAGTCGATGTTTTGTTTGCTTCATGGCTATTCTTATTAAAAATTTACTTTTAAGGAGATGCCCACCCAGAAGTTTTTAAGATCCAGAACTTAAGATTTGTTGTTTTCGTGATTTTTGAACACTGAGATAAATAATTTTAAAGAGAGTTTTTGAGAATAAAAATCAAAAATGAAGGCGATTGTTATGATTTATCAATTGGAAGAGAGGTTTTTTATGATTGAATTCTGTTTGCTTCATGGCTAATGTTTTCAGAAGATCCCTCTAGGAAATATGTATACCCAACATTTTGTTAAAGATCCACTAACTAAGAATTATGATCTTTTTCATAAGAGAACAACTTCACAATCATCGTGCTAACGAAATTTGAAAATTGCGAGTGTTAAAAGCAACATGGCTTTTGAACAAGTAAATAAATGTGGAAAAGAGATAACAAAAAATCACAGAAGCTAGTTCATCAGTTTTCTCTAGATAATTCTAGAATGTCTACTTTACATTGCTGAAGTGACTCAGTTTTTTTGAAAATAAATCGATGGAAGACACAATGGGAGTTTAAATGAGTGGTATGGAGTGGCAAGACATGGAAATTTTTTTTAAGTGAACTCAATAAGTTATTGGCTCCAGAGCAGTTCGAAAACAGTTGGAAGTCTTATTCAGTGTTATTATTTATTTACTTATGAGAAACTATAAGTACCGAATTTTAAAGGTAGAATTAAGCTCTTTCGAGCTAGACCAAACTTCAACCTTTTGTCAAAAAAGAAAAAGAAAAGCCAAGGGTTTGCTGCTTGTTCGAGTTTTTTTATTCGCCATCTAATTATTTTTTTAGAAGCGACTTTTCATTGGCGCTCCAATATTACAACAACGAAAGCAATGTAATTTAACGAGTGTTTTCGATTTTTTCTAAAGAAGGTTTTCGCAGACATTGCATTCTAATTTTTACTTGACTTGATTACAAAATTCAGCTGAGCAATTGAATTATCCAGAGGTTCGCAGACATGAGATGATTTTTCCTATTTCGTGTTGATCACAAAACGGAAATAAAAATCTTGGAAAAACGAATATCAGCGTGGAACGGTTTATTTTTTTAGAATCTTAAGGTTCTTGCAAAACTTTTCAAAAAATGTTTCCAAATGATAAAACTCAAAAACTGAGAGAGAGCAAACTTGAGAAAAACTTATAGACGTAACCTTTCAAATCTAAAAGTGAAATAAACTTTGATTTGATTGAAAATTTTTTCAATAACGACACTAAGTATCTGATTATCTTTGATGTTTCTTCTAGTAAAAGATTCAAACTCAGTTTAATCAAATCCATAAATCAAAATATCAAAAAAAAATCAATCACTAACGCAAACTGAGAAGATATGTAGAGCTCATTATGAGGCCAAACTGTGCATTTTGTGCATTGCAAGTGGAATCGGCAACAAGAACGCTCCCTTTGTTCTTCTTTTGATCTTTACTTTCCTTTTATCGTCCCGACAAAATTTTAACATGTTTAAAGACTTGTCCCTGGATTCCAGGAACATACAAACATAAAATTGTGCGCCTACCCAGTGCACAGTTTGGCCTCGTAATGCTACAAAAATTTCCATTTACAAATACGATTCAATACGTTCAGTCGACAAATAGGACTTCATCCCCAAATTAAATAGTGTTATCATCATTTCAAAAATTCTTTCGAGCTAGACCTAGTTCTTATCGGTTGTCCGATGATCCAATTAGTAGCTTAAGAACTGTTGCTTGCTCGCAACATATTTTTTCACAAAAATTTAAACATTTCGTGGTTGGAAAATATTTGTTTCATTAGTAACGACCTGTTGCCGTCTCTCCTATGTTACAATGATGAAAGCAATGCAAAATAAAAGTGAAATTAAGTTTTTTATAAGAAGATTTTTCGTAGCTACACTTTGACTTGACTGGCTGCAACAAGATGCAGCTGAGCAGTAGCATTGTCCAGAATTTTGTTCAGAAAGCTTGAAACTTGAGATGGTTTTTCTACTTTAGTTTTGATCAAAAAACGCATATGAAAATGTTGCAAAAATTTTTATCAAATGTTCAAAATATTAGGTTTGGAACTCTCAATAAAAATTTTAGTTTTTAAAAGTTTTTAGCTTTTTAAAGAACTTTGTAAACTTCGTAAAGTTTATTCTTAAATAGTGGGAGAAAAACTTTCTAGAAAAAAATAGGGTCATTCAATTCGAAAAGAAATGTGAATGTTATGATTGTCGGAGCATATAAGTCGGAGTCGATGTTTTGTTTGCTTCATGGCTATTCTTATTAAAAATTTACTTTTAAGGAGATGCCCACCCAGAAGTTTTTAAGATCCAGAACTTAAGATTTGTTGTTTTCGTGATTTTTGAACACTGAGATAAATAATTTTAAAGAGAGTTTTTGAGAATAAAAATCAAAAATGAAGGCGATTGTTATGATTTATCAATTGGAAGAGAGGTTTTTTATGATTGAATTCTGTTTGCTTCATGGCTAATGTTTTCAGAAGATCCCTCTAGGAAATATGTATACCCAACATTTTGTTAAAGATCCACTAACTAAGAATTATGATCTTTTTCAAAAAAAATTTCATAAAACCTCTTGTGCAAAAGGATGATTGTGAAAAGAGATGGCTGAGACAGAGCTAAATTAGGCTAATTTTTGGAATTGATATTCTGGGTTATACAAATTTCAGAGTAAATTTAATTTTGCTTCGCAGCAATTTCAGGTGTCAAAAATGAGAAAATGATTTTCAAAAAATTTTTGTTTTAGCCAAAGCTTGTCATTTCTGTTTGTCTAAGCAAAATTGACGCTTTTAAGAAAAGAAAAACCCCCGCAAGTTGAAAAAAGCATAGTAAGGATTTTAACTTCCACGACGCCGCTTAACTAAATAAACATAAAAAAACGAGGATGTCCATACCCTAGCTTAAAAAACAAAAGTAAAATTTTCTTATAAAACTCAGTGGTCTCACTCATCACCGGGAGTTGAATATGGTGTTATAAAACCGAGGTGTATGTCTCAGAAAAAATTGAAAAAAAAAACACATTTTCTAAACTTCAATCGGAAACATCATCATGAAAACTCGCACATTTTAATACATCACTGTATATCAGATAATATATCACTGTATAGAAGCTTTCAAAATTGATTTTCTGGAAAATTATGCGCCAAAAAACATAACATACTAAACTCATCACCAGAAAGCTGTAGCAAATCTCAATACTTGAGGGAACCTATTCCCAATCTTAATACAAAGCCTCAAGACCGGTTATATATAACATACATGGGGGTATTGAAGGGGAGCCGTTGTCTAGCACATCAACTAAAAAAAAATTGGTTTGTAAAATGAATTGATACGGAAGAATGTCCATTATCCTGTTAAGTTAGCTTGCCCCTACTAAGGTTTACAAAATCCCGTTCGAAATCCCTTCTGCTCTATGAATATAACTATGAATATGCCATTGTTTTCTTGTTCGTCGCAATGAAGAAACTCATTTTAGCGCATATCTAATTTGACAAAAACTGAACTAAATATCTTGCTTGAAAAAACAAGCGTTATCTATCACTGAGCCATAAATCGATTGCATTTGCAGAAAAGGAAAGAAAATTTAAAACGTATAACTGCCGGAGAAGAAAACATTCAGAAACTGCTCTGTCGCTTTATTTACAAAACTTTACGATATTTTCAAGCAACGTGAACTGATAGGACACCTTGAAAAAATATATTCGAGACAAAAATCAATTTGTAGGATAAATTGTACTCAGAAGAAAAGGATGCCTCAAAAATTTGCCTCTGGTCTCAAAAACTCTAAGCGACAAAGTTTTTGTTGTAATTTCCAAATACCAAAAACTGATGTAGCAAACAGGGAATGAACATTTTCGACCATTTTTTGATTATTCAGCATTTGTATACTTTTTGACGCAATTTATTTAACTGGATATAACAGGAAGTTAAATAGTTACCCGCATTTATGAAGAGTGAAAACAAACCGATCATAAAGAATTTTCGTGGTCTAAAATGTTGTAACCATTAATTCCAATGTTACGCTCAGACAACAAAATTGGACTAAAAATGGATTTAAATTCATTTTTTTCCGCCAAACTTTACTGCATGATAATTCATTTAAGTTCCATTGCTGGTATTGGTTTGCATAAAAGTCAATAGTTCATATAACTACACTAAGAGATATAACAAGATGTTAAGTATTCAAATTTTGCTTCACTAAAAACTTGAATAGTTTTTATAAGCTCACTTGTTGACGCACCCAAACCGTAAAACGTTTAGAATTTAGCATACTACTCGAGTTGAAAATTCATACCTCAAGTATTTGAGATTTTCCAGCAGACTAAAGGTCCAAATTGCTTTCCTTTTTTTATATATCAAGCATGTTTGAAAAAATCTTCGACATTCTCCCTTCCAAAGGTTGGTTGTTTACCGACCCATGAGTCCGCTTAACGGCTGGCCATCGATATTATATCTAGTAATATCTGTTTTGGTCAAAAAGTATGGAAATGCTCAACTCTGAAAAAAGATCGTTAAGGCTGATTCCATATCTGCTCCTACTTTTGATGACACCACTGAGTTGTCATTCTATCTGTTCGCAATTTTCTTTTCAGATATTTTTTGTTCATTGTTTCTATTCAGTGCTTTTTTATTCGTATTTGTTTTTTTTTCATTTGCAAGTTTTCAAACACTGGTTTCTTCTTTATTTCAGCTTACACAAACTATCTCTCTTCTAACACAATTTCACTAAGATTTCCGGATTTAATAAAAAAAACCTGATATTTATTATGTGACTACAAAAAAAGTCAACTTTGGAAATAGATAATCCAGC